>NC_090365.1:16938324-17080824 GCF_035084215.1 Heptranchias perlo | reverse complement strand
TGAGGAGAGAGAGAGAAACACTGGGGGAGAGATAGAGAAACACTGGGGGAGAGAGGGAGAAACACTGTTGATAGAGAGAGAGAGAGAGAGAGAGAGAGAAACATTGGGAGGAGAGAGAGAGAAACGCTGGGGGAGGAGAGAGAGAAACACTGGGGGGTGAGAGGGAGAAAAACTGTGGGAGGAGAAATAGAGAAACACTGGGACGAGAGATAGAGAGAAACACTGGGGGAGAGAGATAGAGAAACACTGGGGGGAGGAGAGAGAGAAACACTGGGGGGAGAGAGAGAGAGAAACACTGGGCGGAGAGAAAGGGAGAGAAACACTGTGGGGAGAGAGCGAAATACTGTGGCGAGAGAGAAAAAGTGGGGAGAGAGAGAGAGAGAAACACTGGGGAGAGAGAGAGAGAGACACTGGGGGGAGAGAGAGAGAGAAACACTGGGGGGAGGAGAGAGAGAAACACTGGGGGGGGGGGAGAGAGAGAAACACTGGGGGGAGAGAGAGGGAGAGAAACACTGTGGGGAGAGAGAGAAACACTGGGGAGAGAGAGAAACACTGGGGAGAGAGAGTGAGAAACACAGGGGGGAGAGAGAGAGAAAAAACTGGGGGAGAGGGAGAGAGAGACAGAAACAGTGGGGGAGAGAGAGAAACTCTGGTGGGAGAGAGAGAGAGAGAAACACTGGGGGGAGAGAGAGAAACACTGGTAGGAGAGAGAGAGAAACACTGGGGGGACAGAGAGTGAAACACTTGGGGGAGAGAGAGAGAAGCACTGGGGGAGCAGAGAGGAAGAGAGAGAAATAATGGGGGGAGAGAAAAAGAGAAACACTGGGGTAGGAGAGCGAGAAACACTGGGGGGAGAGTGAGAGAGAAACCCTGGGGGAGAGAGAGAGAGAAACAATGGGGGGGAGAGAGAGAAACACTGGGGGGAGAGAGAGAGAAACACTGTGGGAGGAGAGAGAGAGAAACACTGGGGCGAGAGATAGAGAGAAACACTGGGGGGAAAGAGAGAGATAAACACTGGGGGAGAGAGAGAGGGAAACACTGTGGGGAGAGAGCGAAACACTGTGGAGAGAGAGAAACAATGGGGAGAGAGAGAGAGAAACACTGGGGAGAGAGAGAGTGAGAGAGAGAGAGAGACACTGGGGGGAGAGAGAGAGAAACACTGGGGGGAGGAGAGAGTGAAACACTGGGGGGAGAGAGTGAGAAATACTGGGGGGAGAGATTGAGAGAGAAACACTGTGGGGATAGAGAGAAACACTGGGGAGAGAGAGAAACAATGGGGAGAGAGAGTGAGAAAAACAGGGGGGAGAGAGAGAGAAACATTGGGGAGAGAGAGAGAAAAGACTGGAGGAGAGGGGGAGAGAGAGAGAAACACTGGGGGGAGAGAGAGAAACTCTGGTGGCAGAGAGAGAGAGAGAGAGAAATACTGGGGGGAGAGAGAGAAACACTGGTAGGAGAGAGAGAGAAACACTGGGGGCACAGAGAGTGAAACACTTGGGGGGGAGAGAGAAGCACTGGGGGAGGAGAGAGGACGAGAGAGAAACACTGGGGGGAGAGAAATAGAGAAACACTGGGGTAGGAGAGAGAGAAACACTGGGGGGAGAGAGAGAGAGAAACCCTGGTGGAGAGAGAAAGAAACACTGGGGGAGAGAGAGAGAAACACTGGGGGGAGAGAGAGAGAAACACTGTGGGAGGAGAGAGAGAGAAACACTGGGGCGAGAGATAGAGAGAAACATTGGGGGGAGAGAGATAGAGAAACACTGGGGGGAGGAGAGCGAGAAACACTGGGGGGAAAGAGAGAGATAAACACTGGGGGGAGAGAGAGAGGGAAACACTGTGGGGAGAGAGCGAAACACTGTGGAGAGAGAGAAACAATGGGGAGAGAGAGAGAGAAACACTGGGGAGAGAGAGAAAAACATTGGGGAGAGAGAGAGAAAACGCTGGAGGAGAGTGAGAGAGAGAGAGAAACACTGGGGGGAGAGTGAGAAAAACTGGTAGGAGAGAGAGAGAAACACTGGGGGGAGAGACAGTGAAACACTTGGGGGAGAGAGAGAAGCACTGGGGGAGGAGAGAGGAAGAGAGAGAAACACTGGGGGGAGAGAAAGAGAGAAACACTGGGGTAGGAGAGAGAGAAACACTGGCGGGAGAGAGAGAGAGAAACCCTGGTGGAGAGAGAGAGAAACACTGGGGGAGAGAGAGAGAAACACTGGGGGGAGAGAGAGAAAAACCCCGGGGGAGAGAGTCAGAAACACTGGGTGAGAGAGAGAAAAACACTGGGGGGAGGAGAGAGAGAGAAAAACTGGGGGGAGAGAGAGAGAATCCCTGGGGGAGAGCGAGAGAAACACTGGGGGATAAAGAGAGAAAAACTTGAGGGAGAGATAGAGAGAGAAATATTGGGGGGAGAGAGAGATAGGAACACTGGGGAAGGAGAGACAGAGAAACACTGCAGGGAGAGAGAGAGAGAAACAATGGGGGGAGAGAGAGAAACACTGGGGGGAGAGAGAGAGAAAGACTGGGGGGAGAGAGAGAGATACCCTGGGGGAGAGAGACAGAAACACTGGGTGAGAGAGAGAAAAACATTGTGGGGAGGAGAGAGAGAGAAACCCTGGGGGCGAGCGAGAGAATCACTGGGGGAGAGATAGAGAAAAACTGCGGGGAGAGAGAGAGAGAGAAACACTGGGGGGAGAGAGAGAGAGAGAAACAATGGGGGAGGAGAGAGAGAAACACTGGGGGGAGAGAGAGAGAAACACTGTGGGAGGAGAGGGAGAGAAGCACTGGGTGGACAGAGAGAGAAACACTGGGGGGAGGAGAGAGAGAGAAACACTGGGGGGAGAGAGACAGAGAGAGTGAGAAACACTGGGGGGAGAGAGAGAAACACTGGGGTAGGAGAGAGAGAAACACTGGGGGGAGAGAGAGAGAGAAACCCTGGGGGAGAGAGAGAGAAACACTGGGGGAGAGAGAGAGAAACACTGGGGGGAGGAGAGAGAGAAACAGTGGGGGGAGAGAGAGAGAGAAACACTGGGGGGGAGAGAGAGAGGGAAACACTGTGGGGAGAGAGCGAAACACTGTGGAGAGAGAGAGACACTGGGGAGAGAGAGAGAGAGAAACACTGGGGGGAGAGAGAGAAACACTGGGGGGAGAGAGAGAGAAAGACTGGGGGGAGAGAGAGAAACCCTGGGGGAGAGAGACAGAAACACTGGGTGAGAGAGAGAAAAACATTGTGGGGAGGAGAGAGAGAGAAACCCTGGGGGCGAGCGAGAGAATCCCTGGGGGAGAGCGAGGGAAACACTGGGGGATAAAGAGTGAAAAACTTGAGGGAGAGATAGAGAGAGAAATATTGGGGGGAGAGAGAGATAGGAACACTGGGGAAGGAGAGACAGAGAAACACTGCAGGGAGAGAGAGAGAGAAACAATGGGGGGAGAGAGAGAAACACTGGGGGGAGAGAGAGATAAAGACTGGGGGGAGAGAGAGAAACCCTGGGGGAGAGAGACAGAAACACTGGGTGAGAGAGAGAAAAACATTGTGGGGAGGAGAGAGAGAGAAACCCTGGGGGCGAGCGAGAGAATCACTGGGGGAGAGATAGAGAAAAACTGCGGGGAGAGAGAGAGAGAGAAACACTGGGGGGAGAGAGAGAGAGAGAAACAATGGGGGAGGAGAGAGAGAAACACTGGGGGGAGAGAGAGAGAAACACTGTGGGAGGAGAGGGAGAGAAGCACTGGGTGGACAAAGAGAGAAACACTGGGGGGAGGAGAGAGAGAGAAACACTGGGGGGGGAGAGAGACAGAGAGAGTGAGAAACACTGGGGGGAGAGAGAGAAACACTGGGGTAGGAGAGAGAGAAACACTGGGGGGAGAGAGAGAGAGAAACCCTGGGGGAGAGAGAGAGAAACACTGGGGGAGAGAGAGAGAAACACTGGGGGGAGGAGAGAGAGAAACAGTGGGGGGAGAGAGAGACAGAAACACTGGGGGGGAGAGAGAGAGGGAAACACTGTGGGGAGAGAGCGAAACACTGTGGAGAGAGAGAGACACTGGGGAGAGAGAGAGAGAGAAACACTGGGGGGAGGAGAGAGAGAAACAATGGGGGGAGAGAGAGAAACACTGGGGGGAGAGAGTGAGAGAGAAACACTGTGGGGAGAGAGAAAAACACTGGGGAGATAGAGAAACACAGGGGAGAGAGAGTGAGAAACACTGTGGGGAGAGAGAGAAACACTGGGGAGAGAGAGAAACACTGGGGAGAGACGGAGAGAAACACTGGGGGGAGAGAGAGAAACTCTGGTGGGAGAGAGAGAGAGAGAGAGAAACATTGGGGGGAGAGAGAGAAACACTGGTAGGAGAGAGAGAGAAACACTGAGGGGAGAGAGAGTGAAACACTTGGGGGAGAGAGAGAGAAGCACTGGGGGAGGAGAGAGGAAGAGAGAGAAACACTGGGGGTAGAGAAAGAGAGAAACACTGGGGTCGGAGAGAGAGAAACACTGGGGGGAGAGAGAGAGAGAAAACCTGGGGGAGAGAGTGAGAAACTCTGGGGGAGAGAGAGAGAAACACTGGGGGGAGAGAGAGAGAAACCCCGGGGGAGAGACAGAGAAACAATGGGTGAGAGAGAGAAAAACACTGGGGGGAGGAGAGAGAGAGAAACACTGGGGGGAGAGAGAGAGAATCCCTGGGGGAGAGGGAGAGAAACACTGGGGGAGAGAGAGAGAAAAACTTGAGGGAGAGAGAGAGAGAGAAATATTGGGGGGAGAGAGAGATAGAAACACTGGGGAAGGAGAGAGAGAGAAACACTGCTGGGAGAGAGAGAGAGAGAGAGAGAGAGAGAAACACTGGGCGGAGAGAGAGAGAGAAACACTGGGGGGTGGAGAGAGAGAAACACTGGGGGGGAGAGAGAGAGAGAAACACGGGGAGGAGGGAGAGAGAGGGAAACACTGTGGGGAGAGTGAGAAACACTGGGGAGAGAGAGAAACACTGAGGAGAGAGAGAGGGAAACATAGGGGTGAGAGAGAGAGAGAAACATTGGGGAGAGAGAGAGAGAAAAAAACACTGGGGGGAGAGAGAGAGAGAGAGAGAGAGAGACACTGTGTGGAGAGAGAGAGAGAGAAACACTGGGGAGAGAGAGAGAGAGAGACACTGGGGGAGAGAGAGAAGCACTGGGGGGAGAGAGAGAGAAACAGTGGGGCCAGAGAGAGAGAAACACTGGGGGGAGTGATAGAGGAGCACTGCGGAGAGAGAGAGAGAGAGAGAGAGAGAGAGAGGGAGAAACACTGGGGGAGAGAGCGAGAGGAACACTGGGGGAGGAGAGAGAGAGCGAGAAAAACACTGGGGTGAGAGAGAGAAACACTGGGGGGAGAGAGAGAAACACTGGGGAGAGAGGGAGAGAGAAACACTGGGGGGAGAGAAAGAAAGAAACACTGGGGGAGGAGAGAGAGAGAGAAACACTGGAGGGATAGAGAGAGAGAAGCACTGGCTGGGGGAGAGAAACACTGGGGGGAGAGAGAGAGAAACACTGGTGGGAGAGAGAGAGAGAGAGAAACACTGGGGGGAGAAAGAGAGAGAGAGAAACACTGGGGAGAGAGAGAGAGAGAGAGAGACAATGGAGGGAGAGAGAGAGAGAAACACTCGGGGGATAGAGAGAGAAACACGGGGGGAAGAGAGAGAGAAACACTGTTGGGGGGAGAGAGAGAGAAAGAAACATTGGGGGAGAGAGCGAAACACATTGGTGAGGAGAAAGAGAGAAACACTGGGGGAGAGATAGAGAAACACTGGGGGAGAGAGGGAGAAACACTGTTGAGAGAGAGAGAGAGAGAAACACTGCGGGGAGAAAGAGAGAGAGAGAAACACTGGGGGAGAGAGGGAAACACTGGGGGTAGAGAGAGAGAGAGAGAGAGAGAGAAACATTGGGAGGAGAGAGAGAGAAACACTGGAGGAGGAGAGAGAGAAACACTGGGGGGAGAGAGCGAAACACTGGGGAGAGAGAGAAACACTGAGGAGTGAGAGAGGGAAATACAGGGGTGAGAGAGAGAGAGAAACATTGGGGGGAGAGAGAGAGAAAAAAACACTTGGGGGAGAGAGAGAGAGAGAGAGAGAGACACTGTGGGGAGAGAGAGAGAGAGAAACACTGGGGAGAGAGAGAGAGAGAGAGAAACACTGGGGGGAGAGAGAGAGAGAAACACTGGGGGGTGGAGAGAGAGAAACACTGGGGAGAGAGAGAGAGAAACACTGGGGGGAGAGATAGAGAAACACTGCGGAGAGAGAGAGAGAGAGAGAGAGAGAGAGAAACACTGGGGGAGAGAGCGAGAGGAACACTGGGGGAGGAGAGAGAGATAGAAAAAAACACTGGGGTGAGAGAGAGAAATACTGGGGGGAGAGAGAGAAAAACTTGAGGGAGTGAGAGAGAGAGAAATATTGGGGGGAGAGAGAGATAGAAACACTGGGGAAGGAGAGAGAGAGAAACACTGCGGAGAGAGAGAGAGAGAGAGAGAGAGAGAGAGAGAGAAACACTGGCGGGAGAGAGAGGAACACTGGGGGGAGAGAGAGAGAAAGAGAGAGAGAGAGAAACAATGGGGGAGAGAGAGAGAAACACTGGGGGGGAGAGAGAAAAAAACTGGGGTGAGAGATAGATAGAGAAACACTGGGGGGAGAGCGAGAGAAACACTGTGGGAGGAGAGAGAGCAGAAACACTGGGGGGAAAAGAGAGAGAATCACTGGGGGGAGGAGAGAGAGAAAAACACTGGGGATAGAGAGAGAGATACACTTGGGGGAGGAGAGAGAGAAACACTGGGGAGATAGAGAGAGAGAAACACTGGGGGGAGAGAGAGAGACAGAAACAATGTGCAGAGAGAGAGAGAGTGAAACACTGTGGGGAGAGAGAGAGAAACACTGGGGTGAGAGAGAGAAACACTGGGGGGAGAGAGAGAAACACTGGGGGGAGAGAGAGAGAAACGCTGGGGGGAGAGAGAGAGGGAAACACTGGGGGAGGGAGAGAGTGATATAGAGAAACACTGGTGGGAGAAATAGAGAGTAGAAACACTGGGTAGAGAGAGAGAGAAACACTGGGGGAGAGAGGGAGAAACACTGGTGGGAGAGAGAGAGATAGAGAGAAACACTGGAGGGAGAAAGAGAGATAGAGGAACACTGGGGGAGAGAGAGAAACACTGTGGGGAGAGAGAGAGAGAGAAACACTGGGGTGAGAGAGATAAACACTGGGGTGAGAGAGAAATACTGGGGAGAGGAGAGGGAGAGAAACACTGGGGGAAGAGAGAGAGAAACCCTGGTGGAGAGAGAGAGAAACACTGTGGGAGAGAGAGAGAAAAACTGGGGAGAGAGAGAGAGAGAGAGAAATACTGGGGAGAGAGAGTGAGAGAAACACTGGGGGAGGAGAGAGAGAAACACTGGGGCGAGAGACAGAGAAGCACTGTGGGAGGAGAGAGAGAGAAACACTGGGGGGACAGAGAGAGAAACACTGGGGAGAGGAGAGAGAGAGAAACACTCGGGGGCGAGAGAGAGAGAAACACTGGGGAGAGAAAGAGAGAAACACTGGGGGGAAGAGGGAAACACTGGGGAGAGAGAGAGAGGGAAACACTGGGGGAGAGAGAGAGATAAACACTGGGGGAGAGAGAAAAACACTGGGGGGGAGAGAGAGAGAGAATCACTGCGGGGAGAGACAGAGGGAAACACTGGGGGGAGAGGGAGAGATAAACACTGCGGGGAGAGAGAGAGAAACCCTGTGGGAGAGAGAGAGAAACACTGGGGGGGACAGAGAGAAAAACTGGGGTTAGAGAGAGAGAGATAGGGAAACACTGGGGGGGACAGAGAGAGAAACACTGGGGTGAGAGAGAGAAATACTGGGGGGAGGAGAGAGAAACACTGGGGAGAGAGGGAGAGAAACACTGGGGTTGGAGAGAGAGAGAGAGAAACACTGGAGGGATAGAGAGAGAAAAAAACTGGGGGGGAGAGAGAGAGAGACACTGGGGGAGAGAGAGAAACACTGGGGGGAGAGAGAGAGAGAGAAACACTGCGGGGAGGGAGAGAGGGATATAGAGAAACACTGGGGGGAGAAAGTGAGAGAGAGAAACACTGGAAGGTTTAAGAGAGATAGAGTAAACACTGGGGAGAGAGAGAGAGAGAAACACTGGGGATAGAGAGAAACACTTGGGGGGAGAGAGAAACACTGTGGAGAGAGAGAGAGAACACTGGGGGAGAGAGAGAACACTGTGGAGAGGGAGAAACACTGGGGAGAGAGAGAGAAAAACAGGGGGGAGAGAGAGAAACATTGTGGAGAGAGAGAGAGAAAACACTGGGGGGAGAGGGAGAGAGAGAGAGAAACACTGGGGTGAGAGAGAGAAATACTGGGGGGAGGAGAGAGAAACACTGGGGAGAGAGAGAGAGAGAGAAACACTGGGGATAGAGAGAAACACTCGGGGGGAGAGAGAAAAACTGTGGAGAGAGAGAGAGAGAACACTGGGGGGAGAGAGAGAGAGAAACATAGGGGTGAAAGAGAGAAACATTGGGGGGAGAGAGAGAACCACTGGGGGGAGAGAGAGAGAGAATCACTGGGGGGAGAGAGAGAAACGTTGTGTAGAGAGAGAGAGAAAAACACTGGGGGGAGAGAGAGGGAGAGAAACACTGGGGAGAGAGAGAGAGAGATAAACACTGGGGATAGAGAGAAACACTTGGGGGGAGAGAGAAACACTGTGGAGAGAGAGAGAGAGAAAACTGGGGGGAGAGAGAGAGAGAAACACTGGGGTGAAAGAGAGAAACATTGGGGGGAGAGAGAGAAACACTGGGGAGAGAGAGAGAGAGAAACACTGGGGGAGGAGAGAGAGAGAGAGAAACATTGGAGGGAAAGAGAGAGAGAAAAACTGGGGGGAGGAGAGAGAGAGAGAGACACTGGGGGAGAGAGAGAAACACTGGGGGGAGAGAGAGAGAAAAACATTGGGGTGAGAGAGAGAAACACTGGGGGGAGGAGAGAGAGAGAAACACTGCGGGGAGGGAGAGAGGGATATAGAGAAACACTGGGGGGAGAAAGTGAGAGAGAGAAACACTGGAAGGTTTAAGAGAGATAGAGTAAACACTGGGGAGAGAGAGAGAGAGAGAAACACTGGGGATAGAGAGAAACACTTGGGGGGAGAGAGAAACACTGTGGAGAGAGTGAGAGAACACTGGGGGGAGAGAGAGAACACTGTGGAGAGGGAGAAACACTGGGGAGAAAGAGAGAAAAACAGGGGGGAGAGAGAGAAACATTGTGGAGAGAGAGAGAAAAACACTGGTGGGAGAGGGAGAGAGAGAGAGACAGAAACACTGGGGTGAGAGAGAGAAATACTGGGGGGAGGAGGGAGAAACACTGGGGAGAGAGAGAGAGAGAGAAACACTGGGGATAGAGAGAAACACTCGGGGGGAGAGAGAAACACTGTGGAGAGAGAGAGAGAGAGAACACTGGGGGGAGAGAGAGAGAGAAACACTGGGGTGAAATAGAGAAACACAGGGGGAGAGAGAGAAACACTGGGGAGAGAGAGAGAGAGAGAGAGAAACCCTGGGGGAGAGAGAGAGAAACACTGGGGGGGGAGAGAAAAAAACTGGGGTGAGAGATAGAGAAACACTGGGGGGAGAGCGAGAGAAACACTGTGGGAGGAGAGAGAGAGAATCACTGGGGGGAGGAGAGAGAGAGAAACACTGGGGATAGAGAGATCGATACACTTGGGGGAGGAGAGAGAGAAACACTGGGGAGATAGAGAGAGAGAAACACTGGGGGGAGAGAGAGAGAGAGAAACACTGTGGTGAGAGAGATAAACACTGGGGTGAGAGAGAAATACTGGGGAGAGGAGAGGGAGAGAAACACTGGGGGAAGAGAGAGAGAAACCCTGGGGGAGAGAGAGAGAAACACTGGGGGAGAGAGAGAGAAAAACTGGGGAGAGAGAGAGAGAGAGAGAAATACTGGGGAGAGAGAGTGAGAGAAACACTGGGGGAGGAGAGAGAGAAACACTGGGGCGAGAGAGAGAGAAGCACTGTGGGAGGAGAGAGAGAGAAACACTGGGGGGACAGAGAGAGAAACACTGGGGAGAGGAGAGAGAGAGAAACACTCGGGGGAGAGAGAGAGAGAAACACTGGGGAGAGAAAGAGAGGGAAACACTGGGGGAGAGAGAGACATAAACACTGGGGGAGAGAGAAAAACACTGGGGGGGGGAGAGAGAGAGAATCACTGCGGGGAGAGACAGAGGGAAACACTGGGGGGAGAGAGAGAGATAAACACTGCGGGAGAGAGAGAGAAACCCTGGGGGAGAGAGAGAGAAACACTGGGGGGGAGAGAGCGAAAAACTGGGGTGAGAGAGAGAGAGATAGGGAAACACTGGGGGGACAGAGAGAGAAGCACTGGGGTGAGAGAGAGAAATACTGGGGATAGAGAGAAACACTTGGGGGGAGAGAGAAACACTGTGGAGAGAGAGAACACTGGGGGGAGAGAGAGAGAGAAACACTGGGGTGAAAGAGAGGAACACTGGGGGGAGAGAGAGAAACACTTGGGAGAGAGAGAGAGAGAAACACTGGGGTTGGAGAGAGAGAGAGAAACACTGGAGGGATAGAGAGAGGGTGAAACACTGGGGAGAGAGAGAGAGAGAAACACTGTGGGAGGAGAGAGAGAGAGAGAAACACTGGAGGGAAAGAGAGAGAGAAAAACTGGGGGGGGAGAGAGAGAGAGAGAGAGAGACACTGGGGGAGAGAGAGAAACACTGGGGGGAGAGAGAGAGAGAGAAACATTGGGGTGAGAGAGAGAAACACTGGGGGGAGGAGAGAGAGAGAAACACTGCGGGGAGGGAGAGAGGGATATAGCGAAACACTGGGGGGAGAAAGTGAGAGAGAGAAACACTGGAAGGTTTAAGAGAGATAGAGTAAACACTGGGGAGAGAGAGAGAGAGAGAGAAACACTGGGGATAGAGAGAGAACACTGGGGGGAGAGAGGGAACACTGGGGAGAGGGAGAAACACTGGGGAGAGAGAGAGAAAAACAGGGGGGAGAGAGAGAAACATTGTGGAGAGAGAGAGAGAAAAATACTGGGGGGAGAGGGAGAGAGAGAGACAGAAACACTGGGGTGAGAGAGAGAAATACTGGGGGGAGGAGAGAGAAACACTGGGGAGAGAGAGAGAGAGAGAGAAACACTGGGGATAGAGAGAAACACTCGGGGGGAGAGAGAAACACTGTGGAGAGAGAGAGAGAGAACACTGGGGGGAGAGAGAGAGAGAAACACTGGGGTGAGAGAGAGAAACACTGGGGGGAGGAGAGAGAGAGAAACACTGCGGGGAGGGAGAGAGGGATATAGAGAAACACTGGGGGGTGAAAGGGAGAGAGAGAAACACTGGGAGGTTCAAGAGAGATAGAGTAAACACTGGGGAGAGAGAGAGAGAGAAACACTGGGGGAGAGAGAGAGAAACACTGGGGGGGAGAGAGAAAAAAACTGGGGTGAGAGATAGATAGAGAAACACTGGGGGGAGAGCGAGAGAAACACCGTGGGAGGAGAGAGAGCAGAAACACTGGGGGGAAAAGAGAGAGAATCACTGGGGGGAGGAGAGAGAGAAAAACACTGGGGATAGAGAGAGAGATACACTTGGGGGAGGAGAGAGAGAAACACTGGGGAGATAGAGAGAGAGAAACACTGGGGGGAGAGAGAGAGACAGAAACAATGTGCAGAGAGAGAGAGAGTGAAACACTGTGGGGAGAGAGAGAGAAACACTGGGGTGAGAGAGAGAAACACTGGGGGGAGAGAGAGAAACACTGGGGGGAGAGAGAGAGAAACGCTGGGGGGAGAGAGAGAGGGAAACACTGGGGGAGGGAGAGAGTGATATAGAGAAACACTGGTGGGAGAAATAGAGAGTAGAAACACTGGGTAGAGAGAGAGAGCAACACTGGGGGAGAGAGGGAGAAACACTGGTGGGAGAGAGAGAGATAGAGAGAAACACTGGAGGGAGAAAGAGAGATAGAGGAACACTGGGGGAGAGAGAGAAACACTGTGGGGAGAGAGAGAGAGAGAAACACTGGGGTGAGAGAGATAAACACTGGGGTGAGAGAGAAATACTGGGGAGAGGAGAGGGAGAGAAACACTGGGGGAAGAGAGAGAGAAACCCTGGTGGAGAGAGAGAGAAACACTGGGGGAGAGAGAGAGAAAAACTGGGGAGAGAGAGAGAGAGAGAGAAATACTGGGGAGAGAGAGTGAGAGAAACACTGGGGAGAGAGAGAGAGGGAAACACTGGGGGAGAGAGAGAGATAAACACTGGGGGAGAGAGAAAAACACTGGGGGGGAGAGAGAGAGAGAATCACTGCGGGGAGAGACAGAGGGAAACACTGGGGGGAGAGGGAGAGATAAACACTGCGGGGAGAGAGAGAGAAACCCTGTGGGAGAGAGAGAGAAACACTGGGGGGGACAGAGAGAAAAACTGGGGTTAGAGAGAGAGAGATAGGGAAACACTGGGGGGACAGAGAGAGAAACACTGGGGTGAGAGAGAGAAATACTGGGGGGAGGAGAGAGAAACACTGGGGAGAGAGGGAGAGAAACACTGGGGTTGGAGAGAGAGAGAGAAAAACACTGGAGGGATAGAGAGAGAAAAAAACTGGGGGGGAGAGAGAGAGAGACACTGGGGGAGAGAGAGAAACACTGGGGGGAGAGAGAGAGAGAGAAACACTGCGGGGAGGGAGAGAGGGATATAGAGAAACACTGGGGGGAGAAAGTGAGAGAGAGAAACACTGGAAGGTTTAAGAGAGATAGAGTAAACACTGGGGAGAGAGAGAGAGAGAGAAACACTGGGGATAGAGAGAAACACTTGGGGGGAGAGAGAAACACTGTGGAGAGAGAGAGAGAACACTGGGGGAGAGAGAGAACACTGTGGAGAGGGAGAAACACTGGGGAGAGAGAGAGAAAAACAGGGGGGAGAGAGAGAAACATTGTGGAGAGAGAGAGAGAAAAACACTGGGGGGAGAGGGAGAGAGAGAGAGAAACACTGGGGTGAGAGAGAGAAATACTGGGGGGAGGAGAGAGAAACACTGGGGAGAGAGAGAGAGAGAGAAACACTGGGGATAGAGAGAAACACTCGGGGGGAGAGAGAAAAACTGTGGAGAGAGAGAGAGAGAACACTGGGGGGAGAGAGAGAGAGAAACATAGGGGTGAAAGAGAGAAACATTGGGGGGAGAGAGAGAAACACTGGGGAGAGAGAGAGAGAGAAACACTGGGGGAGGAGAGAGAGAGAGAGAAACACTGGAGGGAAAGAGAGAGAGAAAAACTGGGGGGGAGAGAGAGAGAGAGAGACACTGGGGGAGAGAGAGAAACCCTGGGGGAGAGAGAGAGAGAGAAACATTGGGGTGAGAGAGAGAAACACTGGGGGGAGGAGAGAGAGAGAAACACTGCGGGGAGGGAGAGAGGGATATAGAGAAACACTGGGGGGAGAAAGTGAGAGAGATAAACATTGGAAGGTTTAAGAGAGATAGAGTAAACACTGGGGAGAGAGAGAGAGAGAGAAACACTGGGGACAGAGAGACACACTTGCGGGGAGAGAGAAACACTGTGGAGAGAGAGAGAGAACACTGGGGGGAGAGAGAGAACACTGGGGAGAGGGAGAAATACTGGGGAGAGAGAGAGAAAAACAGGGGGGAGAGAGAGAAACATTGTGGAGAGAGAGAGAGAAAAACACTGGGGGGAGAGGGAGAGAGAGAGAGAGAAACACTGGGGTGAGAGAGAGAAATACTGGGGGGAGGAGAGAGAAACACTGGGGAGAGAGAGAGAGAGAGAAACAATGGGGATAGAGAGGAACACTCGGGGGTAGAAAGAAACACTGTGGAGAGAGAGAGAGAGAACACTGGGGGGAGAGAGAGAGAGAAACACTGGGGTGAAAGAGAGAAACACAGGGGGGAGAGAGAGAAACACTGGGGAGAGAGAGAGAGAGAGAAACACTGGGGATAGAGAGAAACACTTGGGGGGAGAGAGAAACACTGTGGAGAGAGAGAGAGAACACTGGGGGGAGAGAGAGAGCGAAACATTGGGGTGAAAGAGAGGAACACTGGGGGGAGAGAGAGAAACACTGGGGAGAGAGAGAGAGAGAAACTCTGGGGTTGGAGAGAGAGAGAGAGAAACACTGGCGGGATAGAGAGAGGGTGAAACACTGGGGGGAGAGAGAGAGAGAGAGAAACACTGGGGTGAAAGAGAGAAACATTGGGGGGAAAGAGAGAAACACTGGGGAGAGAGAGAGAGAGAAACACTGGGGGAGGAGAGAGAGAGAGAGAGAAACACTGGAGGGAAAGAGAGAGAGAAAAACTGGGGGGGAGAGAGAGAGAGAGAGACACTGGGGGAGAGAGAGAAACCCTGGGGGAGATTGAGAGAGAGAAACATTGGGGTGAGAGAGAGAAACACTGGGGGGAGGAGAGAGAGAGAAACACTGCGGGGAGGGAGAGAGGGATATAGAGAAACACTGGGGGGAGAAAGTGAGAGAGATAAACACTGGAAGGTTTAAGAGAGATAGAGTAAACACTGGGGAGAGAGAGAGAGAGAGAGAAACACTGGGGACAGAGAGAAACACTTGCGGGGAGAGAGAAATACTGTGGAGAGAGAGAGAGAACACTGGGGGGAGAGAGAGAACACTGGGGAGAGGGAGAAACACTGGGGAGAGAGAGAGAAAAACAGGGGGGAGAGAGAGAAACATTGTGGAGAGAGAGAGAGAAAAACACTGAGGGGTGAGGGAGAGAGAGAGAGAGAAACACTGGGGTGAGAGAGAGAAATACTGGGGGGAGGAGAGAGAAACACTGGGGAGAGAGAGAGAGAGAGAAACAATGGGGATAGAGAGGAACACAGGGGGGAGAGAGAGAAACACTGGGGAGAGAGAGAGAGAGAGAAACCCTGGGGGAGAGAGAGAGAAAAACTGGGGGGGGAGAGAGAAAAAAACTGGGATGAGAGAGATAGAGATAGAGAAACACTGGGGGGAGAGCGAGAGAAACACTGTGGGAGGAGAGAGAGCAGAAACACTGGGGGGAAAAGAGAGAGAATCACTGGTGGGAGGCGAGAGAGAAAAACACTTGGGATAGAGAGAGAAACACTGGGGAGATAGAGAGAGAGAAACACTGGGGGGAGAGAGAGAGACAGAAACAATGTGCAGAGAGAGAGAGAGAGTGAAACACTGTGGGGAGAGAGAGAGAGAAACACTGGGGTGAGAGAGAGAAACACTGGGGGGAGAGAGAGAAACACTGGGGGGAGAGAGAGAGAAACGCTGGGGGAGGGAGAGAGTGATATAGAGAAACACTGGTGGGAGAAATAGAGAGAGAGAAACACTGGGGAGAGAGAGAGAGAAACACTGGGGGAGAGAGGGAGAACACTGGTGGGAGAGAGAGATAAAGAGAAACACTGGAGGGAGAAAGAGAGATAGAGGAACACTGGGGGAGAGAGAGAAACACTGGGGGGAGAGAGAGAGAGAGAAACACTGGGGTGAGAGAGATAAACACTGGGGTGAGAGAGAAATACTGGGGAGAGGAAAGGGAGAGAAACACTGGGGGAAGAGAGAGAGAAACCCTGGGGGAGAGAGAGAGAAATACTGGGGAGAGAGAGAGAGAGAGAAATACTGGGGAGAGAGAGTGAGAGAAACACTGGGGGAGGAGAGAGAGAGACACTGGGGCGAGAGAGAGAGAAGCACTGCGGGGAGAGAGAGAGGGAAACACTGGGGAGAGAGAGAGAGATAAACACTGCGGGGAGAGAGAGAGAAACCCTGGGGGAGAGAGATAGAAACACTGGGGGGAAGAGAGAGAAAAACTGGGGTGAGAGAGAGAGAGATAGAGAAACACTGGGGGGACAGAGAGAGAAACACTGGGGGGGGAGAGAGAAAAACTGGGGAGAGAGAGAGAGAGAAATACTGGGGAGAGAGAGTGAGAGAAACACTGGGGGAGGAGAGAGAGAAACACTGGGGCGAGAGGGAGAGAAACACTGTGGGAGGAGAGAGAGAGAAACATTGGGGGGACAGAGAGAGAAACACTGGTGAGAGGAGAGAGAGAGAGAAACACTCGGGGGAGAGAGAGAGAGAAACACTGGGGAGAGAAAGAGAGAAACACTGGGGGGAAGAGAGAAACACTGTGGAGAGAGAGAGAGGGAAACAACGGGGGGAGAGAGAGAGATAAACACTGGGGGGAGAGAGAGAGGGAAACACTGGGGGGAGAGAGAGAGATAAACACTAGGGGAGAGAGAGAAACACTGGGGGGAGAGAGAGAGAGAATCACTGGGGGGAGAGAGAGAAACGTGGTGGAGAGAGAGAGAGAAAAACACTGGGGGGAGAGGGAGAGAGAGAGAGAGAAACACTGGGGAGAGAGAGAGAGAGAGAAACACTGGGGATAGAGAGAAACACTTGGGGTGAGAGAGAAACACTGTGGACAGAGAGAGAGAGAGAACACTGGGGGGAGAGGGAGAGAGAGAAACACTGGGGTGAAAGAGAGAAACATTGGGGGGAGAGAGAGAAACACTGGGGAGAGAGAGAGAGAGAAACACTGGGGGAGGAGAGAGAGAGAGAGAAACACTGGAGGGAAAGAGAGAGAGAAAAACTGGGGGTGGCGAGAGAGAGAGAGACACTGGGGGAGAGAGAGAAACACTGGGGGGAGAGAGAGAGAGAACACTGGGGTGAGAGAGAGAAACACTGGGGGGAGAGAGAAACACTGGGGGGAGAGAGAGAGAAACGCTGGGGGGAGAGAGAGAGGGAAACACTGGGGGAGGGAGAGAGTGATATAGAGAAACACTGGTGGGAGAAATAGAGAGAAAGAAACACTGGGGGAGAGAGGGAGAAACACTGGTGGGAGAGAGAGAGATAGAGAGAAACACTGGAGGGAGAAAGAGAGATAAACACTGGGGGGAGAGAGAGAGGGAAACACTGGGGGGAGAGAGAGAGATAAACACTGGGGGAGAGAGATAAACACTGGGGGGTGAGAGAGAGAGAATCACTGGGGGGAGAGAGAGAAACGTCGTGGAGAGAGAGAGAGATAAACACTGGGGGGAGAGGGAGAGAGAGAGAGAGAAACACTGGGGAGAGAGAGAGAGAGAGAGAGAAACACTGGGGATAGAGAGAAACACTTGGGGTGAGAGAGAAACACTGTGGACAGAGAGAGAGAGAACACTGGGGGGAGAGAGAGAGAGAGACACACTGGGGTGAAAGAGAGAAACATTGGGGGGAGAGAGAGAAACACTGGGGAGAGAGAGAGAGAGAAACACTGGGGGAGGAGAGAGAGAGAGAGAAACATTGGAGGGAAAGAGAGAGAGAAAAACTGGGGGGTGGAGAGAGAGAGAGACACACTGGGGGAGAGAGAGAAACACTGGGGGGAGAGAGAGAGAGAGAAACATTGGGGTGAGAGAGAGAGACACTGGGGGGAGGAGAGAGAGAGAAACACTGGGGATAGAGAGAAACACTTGGGGGGAGAGAGAAACACTGTGGAGAGAGAGAGAGAACACTGGGGGGAGAGAGAGAACACTGGGGAGAGGGAGAAACACTGGGGAGAGAGAGAGAAAAACAGGGGGGAGAGAGAGAAACATTGTGGAGAGAGAGAGAGAAAAACACTGGTGGGAGAGGGAGAGAGAGAGACAGAAACAATGGGGTGAGAGAGAGAAATACTGGGGGGAGGAGGGAGAAACACTGGGGAGAGAGAGATAGAGAGAAACACTGGGGATAGAGAGAAACACTCGGGGGGAGAGAGAAACACTGTGGAGAGAGAGAGAGAACACTGGGGGGAGAGAGAGAGAGAAACACTGGGGTGAAAGAGAGGAACACAGGGGGGAGAGAGAGAAACACTGGGGAGAGAGAGAGAGAGAGAGAAACCCTGGGGGAGAGAGAGAGAAACACTGGGGGGGAGAGAGAAAAAAACTGGGGTGAGAGAGAGAGAGATAGAGAAACACTGGGGGGAGAGCGAGAGAAACACTGTGGGAGGAGAGAGAGCAGAAACACTGGGGGGAAAAGAGAGAGAATCACTGGGGGGAGGAGAGAGAGAGAAACACTGGGGATAGAGAGAGAGATATACTTGGGGGAGGAGAGAGAGAAACACTGGGGAGATAGAGAGAGAGAAACACTGGGGGGAGAGAGAGAGACAGAAACAATGTGCAGAGAGAGAGAGAGTGAAACACTGTGGGGAGAGAGAGAGAGAAACACTGGGGTGAGAGAGAGAAACACTGGGGGGAGAGAGAGAAACACTGGGGGGAGAGAGAGAGAAACGCTGGGGGGAGATAGAGATGGAAACACTGGGGGAGGGAGAGAGTGATATAGAGAAACACTGGTGGGAGAAATAGAGAGTAGAAACACTGGGTAGAGAGAGAGAGAAACACTGGGGGAGAGAGGGAGAAACACTGGTGGGAGAGAGAGAAATAGAGAGAAACACTGTAGGGAGAAAGAGAGATAGAGGAACACTGGGGGAGAGAGAGAAACACTGGGGGGAGAGAGAGAGAGAGAAACACTGGGGTGAGAGAGATAAACACTGGGGTGAGAGAGAAATACTGGGGAGAGGAGAGGGAGAGAAACACTGGGGGAAGAGAGAGAGAAACCCTGGGGGAGAGAGAGAGAAACACTGGGGGAGAGAGAGAGAAAAACTGGGGAGAGAGAGAGAGAGAGAGAAATACTGGGGAGAGAGAGTGAGAGAAACACTGGGGGAGGAGAGAGAGAAACACTGGGGCGAGAGAGAGAGAAGCACTGTGGGAGGAGAGAGAGAGAAACACTGGGGGGACAGAGAGAGAAACACTGGGGAGAGGAGAGAGAGAGAAACACTCGGGGGAGAGAGAGAGAGAAACACTGGGGAGAGAAAGAGAGAAACACTGGGGGGAAGAGAGAAACACTGGGGAGAGAGAGGGAGGGAAACACTGGAGGAGAGAGAGAGATAAACACTGGGGGAGAGAGAATCACTGCGGGGAGAGAGGGAGGGAAACACTGGGGGGAGAGAGAGAGATAAACACTGCGGTGAGAGAGAGAGAAACCCTGGGGGAGAGAGAGAGAAACACTGGGGGGGGGGGAGAGAGAGAAAAACTAGGGTGAGAGAGAGAGAGATAGGGAAACACTGGGGAGAGAGAGTGAGAGAAACACTGGGGGAGGAGAGAGAGAAACACTGGGGCGAGAGGGAGAGAAGCACTGTGGGAGGAGAGAGAGATAAACATTGGGGGGACAGAGAGAGAAACACTTTTGAGAGGAGAGAGAGAGAGAAACACTCGGGGGAGAGAGAGAGAGAAACACTGGGGAGAGAAAGAGAGAAACACTGGGGGGAAGAGAGAAACACTGGGGAGAGAGAGAGAGGGAAACACTGGGGGGAGAGAGAGAGATAAACACTGGGGGGAGAGAGAGAGGGAAACACTGGGGGGAGAGAGAGAGATAGAGGAACACTGGGGGAGAGAGAAAAACACTGGGGGGAGAGAGAGAGAGAGAAACACTGGGGTGAGAGAGTTAAACACTGGGGTGAGAGAGAAATACTGGGGAGAGGAGAGGGAGAGAAACACTGGGGGAAGAGAGAGAGAAACCCTGGGGGAGAGAGAGAGAAACACTGGGGGAGAGAGAGAGAAAAACTGGGGAGAGAGAGAGAGAGAGTGAAATACTGGGGAGAGAGAGTGAGAGAAACACTGGGGGAGGAGAGAGAGAAACACTGGGGCGAGAGAGAGAGAAGCACTGTGGGAGGAGAGAGAGAGAAACACTGGGGGGACAGAGAGAGAAACACTGGGGAGAGGAGAGAGAGAGAAACACTCGGGGGAGAGAGAGAGAGAAACACTGGGGAGAGAAAGAGAGAAACACTGGGGGGAAGAGAGAAACACTGGGGAGAGAGAGAGAGAAACATTGGGGTGAGAGAGAGAAACACTGGGGGGAGGAGAGAGAGAGAAACATTGGGGTGAGAGAGAGAAACACTGGGGGGAGGAGAGAGAGACAAACACTGCGGAGAGGGAGAGAGGGATATAGAGAAACACTGGGGGGAGAAAGTGAGAGAGAGAAACACTGGAAGGTTTAAGAGAGATAGAGTAAACACTGGGGAGAGAGAGAGAGAGAGAGAGAGAAACACTGGGGATAGAGAGAAACACTGTGGAGAGAGAGAGAGAACACTGGGGGGAGAGAGAGAACACTGGGGAGAGGGAGAAACACTGGGGAGAGAGAGAGAAAAACAGGGGGGAGAGAGAGAAACATTGTGGAGAGAGAGAGAGAAAAACACTGGTGGGAGAGGGAGAGAGAGAGACAGAAACACTGGGGTGAGAGAGAGAAATACTGGGGGGAGGAGGGAGAAACACTGGGGAGAGAGAGATAGAGAGAAACACTGGGGATAGAGAGAAACACTCGGGGGGAGAGAGAAACACTGTGGAGAGAGAGAGAGAGAACACTGGGGGGAGAGAGAGAGAGAAACACTGGGGTGAAAGAGAGAAACACAGGTGGGAGAGAGAGAAACACTGGGGAGAGAGAGAGAGAGAGAGAAACCCTGGGGGAGAGGGAGAGAAACACTGGGGGGGAGAGAGAAAAAAACTGGGGTGAGAGAGAGAGAGATAGAGAAACACTGGGGGGAGAGCGAGAGAAACACTGTGGGAGGAGAGAGAGAGAAACACTGGGGATAGAGAGAGAGATACACTTGGGGGAGGAGAGAGAGAAACACTGGGGAGATAGAGAGAGAGAAACACTGGGGGGAGAGAGAGAAACACTGGGGGGAGAGAGAGAAACACTGGGGGGAGAGAGAGAGAAACGCTGGGGGGAGATAGAGAGGGAAACACTGGGGGAGGGAGCGAGTGATATAGAGAAACACTGGTGGGAGAAATAGAGAGAGAAACACTGGGGAGAGAGAGAGAAACACTGGGGGAGAGAGGGAGAAACACTGGTGGGAGAGAGAGAGATAGAGAGAAACACTGGAAGGAGAAAGAGAGATAGAGTAACACTGGGGGAGAGAGAGATACACTGGGGGGAGAGAGAGAGAGAAACACTGGGGTGAGAGAGATAAACACTGGGGTGAGAGAGAAATACTGGGGAGAGGAGAGGGAGAGAAACACTGGGGGAAGAGAGAGAGAAACCCTGGGGGAGAGAGAGAGAAACACTGGGGGAGAGAGAGAGAAAAACTGGGGAGAGAGAGAGAGAGAGAGAAATACTGGGGAGAGAGAGTGAGAGAAACACTGGGGGAGGAGAGAGAGAAACACTGGGGCGAGAGAGAGAGAAGCACTGTGGGAGGAGAGAGTGAGAAACACTGGGGGGACAGAGAGAGAAACACTGGGGAGAGGAGAGAGAGAGAAACACTCGGGGGAGAGAGAGAGAGAAACACTGGGGAGAGAAAGAGAGAAACACTGGGGGGAAGAGAGAAACACTGGGGAGAGAGAGAGAGGGAAACACTGGAGGAGAGAGAGAGATAAACACTGGGGGAGAGAGAAAAACACTGGGGGGAGAGAGAGAGAGAATCACTGCGGGGAGAGAGAGAGGGAAACACTGGGGGGAGAGAGAGAGATAAACACTGCGGTGAGAGAGAGAGAAACCCTGGGGGAGAGAGAGAGAAACACTGGGGGGGAGAGAGAGAAAAACTAGGGTGAGAGAGAGAGAGATAGGGAAACACTGGGGAGAGAGAGTGAGAGAAACACTGGGGGAGGAGAGAGAGAAACACTGGGGCGAGAGGGAGAGAAACACTGTGGGAGGAGAGAGAGAGAAACATTGGGGGGACAGAGAGAGAAACACTTTTGAGAGGAGAGAGAGAGAGAAACACTCGGGGGAGAGAGAGAGATAAACACTGGGGGGAGAGAGAGAGGGAAACACTGGGGGGAGAGAGAGAGATAAACACTGGGGGAGAGAGAGAAACACTGGGGGGAGAGAGAGAGAGAATCACTGGGGGGAGAGAGAGAAACGTTGTGGAGAGAGAGAGAGAAAAACACTGGGGGGAGAGGGAGAGAGAGAGAGAGAAACACTGGGGTGAGAGAGAGAAATACTGGGGGGAGGAGAGAGAAACACTGGGGAGAGAGAGAGAGAGAGAAACACTGGGGATAGAGAGAAACACTTGGGGGGAGAGAGAAACAATGTGGAGAGAGAGAGAGAGAACACTGGGGGGAGAGAGAGAGAGAAACACTGGGGTGAAAGTGAGAAACACTGGGGGGTGAGAGAGAAACAATGGGGAGAGAGAGAGAGAGAGAGAAACCCTGGGGGAGAGAGAGAGAAACACTGGGGGGGAGAGAGAAAAAAACTGGGGTGAGAGAGACAGAGATAGAGAAACAATGGGGGGAGAGTGAGAGAAACACTGTGGGAGGAGAGAGAGCAGAAACACTGGGGGGGAAAGAGAGAGAATCACTGGGGAGAGGAGAGAGAGAGAAACACTGGGGATAGAGAGAGAGATACACTTGGGGGAGGAGAGAGAACAACACTGGGGAGATAGAGAGAGAGAAACACTGGGGTGGGAGAGAGAGACAGAAACAATGTGCAGAGAGAGAGAGAGAGAGTGAAACACTGTGGGGAGAGAGAGAGAGAAACACTGGGGTGAGAGAGAGAAACACTGGGGGGAGAGAGAGAAAAACTGGGGGGTGGAGAGATAGAGAAACACTGTGGGGAGAGAGAGAGAAACGCTGGCGGTAGAGAGAGAGAGAAACACTGGGGGAGGCAGAGAGTGATATAGAGAAACACTGGTGGGAGAAATAGAGAGAGAGAAACACTGGGGAGAGAGAGAGAGAAACACTGGAGGAGAGAGGGAGAAACACTGGTGGGAGAGAGAGATAAAGCGAAACACTGGAGGGAGAAAGAGAGATAGAGGTACACTGGGGGAGAGAGAGAAACATTGCGGGGAGAGAGAGAGAGAGAAACACTGGGGTGAGAGAGATAAACACTGGGGTGAGAGAGAAATACTGGGGAGAGGAGAGGGAGAGAAACACTGGGGGAAGAGAGAGAGAAACACTGGGGGAGAGAGAGAGAAACACTGGGGGAGAGAGAGAGAAAAACTGGGGAGAGAGAGAGAGAAAGAGAAATACTGGGGAGAGAGAGTGAGAGAAACACTGGGGGAGGAGATAGAGAAACACTGGGGCGAGAGAGAGAGAAGCACTGTGGGAGCAGAGAGAGAGAAACACTGGGGGGACAGAGAGAGAAACACTGGGGAGAGGAGAGAGAGAGAAACACTCGGGGGAGAGGGAGAGAGAAACACTGGGGAGAGAAAGAGAGAAACACTGGGGGGAAGAGAGAAACACTGGGGAGAGAGAGAGAGGGAAACACTGGGGGGAGAGAGAGAGAGAATCACTGGGGGGAGAGAGAGAGGGAAACACTGGGGGGAGAGAGAGAGATAAACACTGCGGGGAGAGAGAGAGAAACCCTGGCGGAGAGAGAGAGAAACACTGGGGGGGAGAGAGAGAGAAACACTGTGGGAGGAGAGAGAGCAGAAACACTGGGGGAAAAGAGAGAGAATCACTGGGGGGAGGAGAGAGAGAGAAAAACTGGGGATAGAGAGAGAGATACACTTGGGGGAGGAGAGAGAGAAACACTGGGGAGATAGAGAGAGAGAAACACTGGGGGGAGAGAGAGACAGAAACAATGTGCAGAGAGAGAGAGTGCAACACTGTGGGGAGAGAGGGAGAGAAACACTGGGGTGAGAGAGAGAAACACTGGGGGGAGAGAGAGAAACACTGGGGGGTGGAGAGAGAGAGAAACACTGGGGGGAGAGAGAGAGAAACGCTGGGGGGAGAGAGAGAGAGAAACACTGGGGGAGGGAGAGAGTGATATAGAGAAACACTGGTGGGAGAAATAGAGAGAGAGGAGCTCTGGGGGGAGAGAGATAGAAGCACTGGGGGAGAGAGGGAGAAGCACTGGTGGGAGAGAGAGATAGAGAGAAACACTGGAGGGAGAAAGAGAGATTGAGGAACACTGGGGGAGAGAGAGAAACACTGCGGGGAGAGAGAGAGAGAGAAACACTGGGGTGAGAGAGATAAACACTGGGGTGAGAGAGAGAAATACTGGGGGGAGGAGAGGGAGAGAAACAATGGGGGAAGAGAGAGAGAAACCCTGGGGGAGAGAGAGAGAGAAACACTGAGGTGAGAGAGATAAACACTGGGGTGAGAGAGAGAAATACTGGGGGGAGGAGAGGGAGAGAAACAATGGGGGAAGAGAGAGAGAAACCCTGGGGGAGAGAGAGAGAAACACTGAGGGAGAGAGAGAGAAACACTGGGGAGAGAGAGAGAGAGAGAAATCCTGGGGAGAGAGTGAGAGAAACACTGGGGGAGGAGAGAGAGAAACACTGGGGCGAGAGAGAGAGAAACACTGTGGGAGGAAAGAGAGTGAAGCACTGGGGGACAGAGAGAGAATCACTGGGGAGAGGAGAGAGAGAGAAACACTCGGGGGAGAGAGAGAGAGAAACACTGGGGAGAGAAAGAGAGAAACACTGCGGGGAAGAGAGAAACACTGGGGAGAGAGAGAGAGGGAAACACTGGGGGGAGAGAGAGAGAGAATCACTGGGGGAGAGAGAGAGGGAAACACTGGGGGCAGAGAGAGAGATAAAAACTGGGGGAGAGAGAGAAACACTGGGGGTGAGAGAGAGAATCACTGGGGGGAGAGAGAGAAACATTGTGGAGAGAGAGAGAAAAAAACACTGTGGGGAGAGGGAGAGAGAGAGAGAAAGACTGGGGTGAGAGAGAGAAATACTGGGGGGAGGAGAGAGAAACACTGGGGAGAGAGAGAGAGGGAAACACTGGGGGGAGAGAGAGAGATAAACACTGGGGGAGAGAGAGAAACACTGGGGTGAGAGAGAGAAATACTGGGGGGAGAGAGAGAAACATTGTGGAGAGAGAGAGAGAAAAACACTGGGGGGAGAGAGAGAGAGAGTCACTGGGGTGAAAGAAAGCAACACTGGGGGGGGGGAGAGAGAAACACTGGGGAGATAGAGAGAGAGAGAAACATTGGGGGATGAGAGAGAGAGAGAAACACTGGAGGGATAGAGAGAGGGTGAAAAACTGGGGGGAGAGAGAGAGAGAGAGTAACACTGGGGTGAAAGAGAGAGAGAAAAACTGGGGGGGAGAGAGCGAGAGAGAGAGACACTGGGGGAGAGAGAGAAACACTGGGGGGAGAGAGAGAGAGAAACACTGGGGTGAGAGAGAGAAACACTGGGGGGAGGAGGGAGAGAGAAACACTGCGGGGAGGGAGAGAGGGATATAGAGAAACACTGGGGGGAGAAAATGAGAGAGAGAAACACTGGAAGGTTTAAGAGAGATAGAGTAAATACTGGGGAGAGAGAGAGAGAGAGAGAAACACTGGGGATAGAGAGAAACACTGTGGAGAGAGAGAGAGAACACTGGGGGGAGAGAGAGAAACACTGGGGAGAGGGAGAAACACTGGGGAGAGAGAGAGAGAAAAACAGGGGGGAGAGAGAGAAACATTGTGGAGAGAGAGAGAAAAAAACACTGGGGGAGAGGGAGAGAGAGAGAGAGAAACACTGGGGTGAGAGAGAGAAATACTGGGGGGAGGAGAGAGAAACACTGGGGAGAGAGAGAGAGAGAGAAACACTGGGGTTGGAGAGAGAGAGAAAAACACTGGAGGGATAGAGAGAGGGTGTAACACTGGGGGGAGAGAGAGAGAGAGATAGAAACACTGGGGTGAAAGAGAGAAACAGTAGGGGGAAAAAGAGAAACACTGGGGAGAGAGAGAGAGAGAAACACTGGGGGAGGAGAGAGAGAGAGAGAAACACTGGAGGGAAAGTGAGAAAAAAACTGGGGGGGTGAGAGAGAGAGAGAGAGAGACTGGGGGAGAGAGAGAAACACTGGGGGGAGAGAGAGAGAGAGAAACATTGGGGTGAGAGAGAGAAACACTGGGTGGAGGAGAGAGAGAGAAACACTGCGGGGAGGGAGAGAGGGATATAGAGAAACACTGGGGGGAGAAAGTGAGTGAGAGAAACACTGGAAGGTTTAAGAGAGATAGAGTAAACGCTGGGGAGAGAGAGAGAGAGAGAAACACTGGGGATAGAGAGAAACACTTGGGGGGAGAGAGAAACACTGTTGAGAGAGAGAGAGAGAACACTGGGGGGAGATAGAGAAACACTGGGGAGAGGGAGAAACACTGGGGGAGAGAGAGAAACACTGGGGGGAGAGAGAGAGGGAGAAACATTGGGGTAAGAGAGAGAAACACTGGGGGCAGGAGAGAGAGAGAAACACTGGGGGAGAGAGAGAAACACTGGGGAGAGAGAGGAACACTGTGGAAAGAGAGAGAGAGAAACACTGTGGGAGGAAAGAGAGAGAGAGAGAGAAACACTGGGGGGCGATAGAGAAACACTGGGGGGAGAGAGAGTGAAAAACTGGGGGGAGAGAGAGAAACACTGTTGGAGAGAGAGAGAGAAACAATGGGGGGAGAGTAAGGGAAACACTGGGGTGAGAGAGAGAAACACTGTGGGGAGAGAGAGAAACACTGGGGGGAGTGAGAGAGAGAGACATTGGTGGAAGACAGAGAGACACTGGGGGGAGAGAGAGAGAAACACAGCAGAGGGAGAGAGAGACACACTGGGGGGAGAGAGAGAGATACACTGGGGGAG
Organism: Heptranchias perlo; assembly: GCF_035084215.1. NCBI lineage: Eukaryota > Metazoa > Chordata > Chondrichthyes > Hexanchiformes > Hexanchidae > Heptranchias > Heptranchias perlo. The sequence goes on along the minus strand of NC_090365.1, from coordinate 17,054,373 downwards.
AGAGAGAAACACTGGGGGTGAGAGAGGGAAACACTGGGGAGGAGAGAGAGAATCACTGGGGGAGTGAGAGAGAGAGAAGCACTGGTGGAGAGAGAGAAACATTGGAGAAAGAGAGAGAGATGCACTGGGGGAGAGAGAGAAACACTGGGGAGAGAGAGAGAGAGAAGCAGTGGGGGGAGAGAGAGAGAAAAACACTGGGGGGAGAGAGAGAGAGAGAAACACTGGGGGAGAGTGATAGAGAAACACTGGGGGGAGAGAGAGAGTTGACAGAGAGAAACTCAGTGGGGAGAGAAAGAGAGAGAAACACTGGGGAGGAGAGAGAGAAACACTGGGGGAGAGAGAGAAACACTGGGGGGAGAGAGAGTGAAAAACTGGGGGGAGAGAGAGAAACACTGTGGGAGAGAGAGAGAGAAACAATGGGGGGAGAGTAAGGGAAACACTGGGGTGAGAGAGAGAAACACTGTGGGGAGAGAGAGAAACACTGGGGGGAGTGAGAGAGAGAGACAGTGGTGGAAGACAGAGAGACACTGGGGGGAGAGAGAGAGAAACACAGCAGGGGGAGAGAGAGACACACTGGGGGGAGAGAGAGAGATACACTGGGGGAGAGAGAGAAACACTGGGGGTGAGAGAGGGAAACACTGGGGAGGAGAGAGAGAAACACTGGGGGAGTGAGAGAGAGAGAAGCACTGGTGGAGAGAGAGAAACACTGGAGAAAGAGAGAGAGATGCACTGGGGGAGAGAGAGAAACACTGGGGAGAGAGAGAGAGAGAAGCAGTGGGGGGAGAGAGAGAGAAAAACACTGGGGGGAGAGAGAGAGAGAGAAACACTGGGGGAGAGTGATAGAGAAACACTGGGGGGAGAGAGAGAGTTGACAGAGAGAAACTCAGTGGGGAGAGAAAGAGAGAGAAACAATGGGGAGGAGAGAGAGAAACACTGGGGGAGAGAGAGAAACACTGGGGGGAGAGAGAGAGAAACACTGCGGAGGAGAGAGAGAAACACTGGGGTGAGAGAGAGAGAAAAACACTGGTGGAGAGAGAGAAACACTGGGGGGAGTGAGAGAGAAATATTGGGGGGAGAGAGAGAAACACCGGGGAGAGAGCGAGAGAGAAAAACACTGGGGGAAGAGAGAGAGAAACAATGGGGGGAGAGAGAGAGAAACATTGGGGGAGAGAGAGAGAAAAACTGGGGAGGGAGAGAGAGCGAGAAACATTGTGTGGAGAGAGAGAGAGAAACTCAGTCGGGAGAGAGAGAGAGAGAAACACTGGGGAGGAGAGAGAGAAACACTGGTCTGAGAGAGAGAGAGAGAAACACTGGGGGAGAGCGAGAAACACTGGAGGGAGAGAGAGAAACACTGGGGAGGAGAGAGAGAAACACTGGGGGGAGAGAGAGAGAAACAGTGGGGGAGAGATAGAAACACTGGGGGAGAGAGAGTGAGAAAAAAACTGGGGGGAGAGAGAGAGAGAAACACTGGGGGGGGGGAGAGAGAGAAACACTGGGGGGAGAGAGAGAGAGAAACACTGGGGGAGGGAGAGAAACACTGGGGGGAGAGAGAGAGAAACACTGCGGAGGAGAGAGAGAAACACTGGGGGGAGAGTTAGAGAGAAACACTGGTGGAGAGAGAGAAACACTGGGGGGAGAGAGAGAGAAACACTGGGGGAGAGAGAGAAACACTGGGGGGAGAGAGAGAGAGATCAACAATGGGGGGAGAGAGAGAAAAGCACAGGGGGGAGAGAGAGAGAAACACTGGGGGAGAGAGAGAGAAAAACTGGGGGAGAGATAGAGAGAGAAACACTGTGGGGAGAGAGCGAAACACTGGGGAGAGATAGAGAAACACTGGGGTGTGACAGAGAAACATTGGTGTGAGAGACATAGAAAAACGGGTGGGAGAGAGAGAATAACACTGGGGGGAGAGAGAGAAACACTGGGGGGAGAGAGAGAGAGACACTGGTGGGAGAGAGAGAGACACTGGGGGGAGAGAGAGATAAACACAGCGGGGGGAGAGAGAGAAACACTGGGGGGAGAGAGAGAAACACTGGGGGGAGAGAGAGAGAGAGACACTGGTGGGAGAGAGAGAGAGAGACACTGGGGGGCGAGAGAGCGAAACACAGCGGGGGTGAGAGAGAAACACTGGGGGGAGAGAGAGAAACACTGGGGAGAGAGGGGAACACTGTGGAGAGAGAGAGAGAGAAACACTAGTGGAGGAAAGAGAGAGAGAGAGAAACACTGCGGGGCGATAGAGAAACACTGGGGGGAGAGAGAGAGAAACATTGTGGAGAGACAGAGAAACACTGTTGGGAGAGACAGAGAAACACTGGTGAGAGAGAGAGAATAACACTGGGTGGAGAGAGAGATAAACACTGGGGAAGAGAGAAAGAAACACTGGGTGGAGAGAGGGTGAAACACTGGTGGGAGAGAGAGAGAGAAACACTGGGGGGTGAGAGAGAAACACTGGGGAGAGAGGGAGAGAGAGAAGCACTGGGGGGAGATAGAGAAACACTGGCAGAGAGAAAGAAACACTGGGGAGAGAGAGGAACACTGGGGGAGGGAGAGAAACACTGGGGGGAGAGAGAGAAACACTGCGGAGGAGAGAGAGAAACACTGGGGGAGAGTTAGAGAGAAACACTGGTGGAGAGAGAGAAACACTGGGGGGAGAGAGAGAGAAACACTGGGGGAGAGAGAAAAGCACAGGGGGGAGAGAGAGAGAAACACTGGGAGAGAGAGAGAGAAAAACTGGGGGAGAGAGAGAGAGAGAAACACTGTGGGGAGAGAGCGAAACACTGGGGAGAGATAGAGAAACACTCGGGTGTGACAGAGAAACATTGGTGTGAGAGAGATAGAAAAACGGGTGGGAGAGAAAGAATAACACTGGGGGGAGAGAGAGAAACACTGGGGGGAGAGAGAGACACTGGTGGGAGAGAGAGAGACACTGGGGGGAGGGAGAGATAAACACAGCGGGGGGAGAGAGAGAAACACTGGGGGGAGAGAGAGAAACACTGGGGGGAGAGAGAGAAACACTGGGGAGAGAGGGAGAGAGAGAAACACTGGGGGGAGATAGAGAAACACTGGCAGAGAGAAAGAAACACTGGGGAGAGAGAGGAACACTGGGGGAGGGAGAGAAACACTGGGGGGAGAGAGATAGAAACACTGCGGAGGAGAGAGAGAAACACTGGGGGGAGAGTTAGAGAGAAACACTGGTGGAGAGAGAGAAACACTGGGGGGAGAGAGAGAGAAACACTGGGGGAGAGAGAAAAGCACAGGGGGGAGAGAGAGAGAAACACTGGGGGAGAGAGAGAGAAAAACTGGGAGAGAGAGAGAGAGAGAAACACTGTGGGGAGAGAGCGAAACACTGGGGAGAGATAGAGAAACACTCGGGTGTGAAAGAGAAACATTGGTGTGAGAGACATAGAAACACGGGTGGGAGAGAAAGAATAACACTGGGGGTAGAGAGATAAACACTGGGGGGAGAGAGAGAGAGACACTGGTGGGAGAGAGAGAGACAGACACTGGGGGGCGAGAGAGCGAAACACAGCGGGGGTGAGAGAGAAACACTGGGGGGAGAGAGAGAAACACTGGAGAGAGAGAGGAACGCTGTGGAGAGAGAGAGAGAGAAACACTGGTGGAGGAAAGAGAGAGAGAGAAAAACACTGGGGGAGATAGAGAAACACTGGGGGGAGAGAGAGAGAAACATTGTGGAGAGACAGAGAAACACTGTTGGGACAGACAGAGAAACACTGGTGGGAGAGAGAGAATAACACTGGGGGGAGAGAGAGATAAACACTGGGGAAGAGAGAAAGAAACACTGGGTGGAGAGAGGGTGAAACACTGGTGGGAGAGAGAGAGAGAGAAACACTGGGGGGTGAGAGAGAAACACTGGGGAGAGAGGGAGAGAGAGAAACACTGGGGGGGAGAGAGAAACACTGGCAGAGAGAAAGAAACACTGGGGAGAGAGGGGAACACTGGGGGAGGAAAGAGAGAGAGAGAGAAAAACACTGGGGGGCGATAGAGAAACACTGGGGGGAGAGAGAGTGAAAAACTGGGGGGAGAGAGAGAAACACTGTGGGAGAGAGAGAGAGAAACAATGGGGGGAGAGAGAGGGAAACACTGGGGGGAGAGAGAGAAACACCGGGGGGAGAGAGAGAGACACTGGTGGGAGAGAGAGAGACACTGGGGGGAGAGAGAGATAAACACAGCGGGGGTAGAGAGAGAAACACTGGGGGAAGAGAGAGAAACACTGGGGGGGAGAGAGAGAGAGACACTGGTGGGAGAGAGAGAGACACTGGGGGGAGAGAGAGCGAAACACAGCGGGGGAAGAGAGAGAAACACTGGGGGAGAGAGAGAAACACTGGGGAGAGAGAGGAACACTGTGGAAAGAGAGAGAGAGAAACACTGGGGGAGGAAAGAGAGAGAGAGAGAGAGAAACACTGCGGGGCGATAGAGAAACACTGGGGGGAGAGTGAGTGAAAAACTGGGGGGAGAGAGAGAAACACTGTGGGAGAGAGAGAGAGAAACAATGGGGGGAGAGAGAGGGAAACACTGGGGGCAGAGAGAGAAACACTGTGGGGAGAGAGAGAAACACTGGGGGGAGTGAGAGAGAGACAGTGGTGGGAGAGAGAGAGACACTGGGGGGAGAGAGAGAGAAACACAGCAGGGGGAGAGAGAGAAACACTGGGGGAGATAGAGAAACACTGGGGGGAGAGAGAGAGAAACATTGTGGAGAGACAGAGAAACACTGTTGGGAGAGACAGAGAAAAACTGGTGGGAGAGAGAGAATAACACTGGGGGGAGAGAGAGATAAACACTGGGGAAGAGAGAAAGAAACACTGGGTGGAGAGAGGGTGAAACACTGGTGGGAGAGAGAGAGAGAGAAACACTGGGGGGTGAGAGAGAAACACTGGGGAGAGAGGGAGAGAGAGAAACACTGGGGGGGAGAGAGAAACACTGTGGGGAGAGAGAGAAACACTGGGGGGAGTGAGAGAGAGAGACAGTGGTGGGAGAGAGAGAGACACTGGGGGGAGAGAGAGAGAAACACAGCAGGGGGAGAGAGAGAAACACTGGGGGGAGAGAGAGAGAAACACTGCGGAGGAGAGAGAGAAACACTGGGGTGAGAGAGAGAGAGAAACACTGGTGGAGAGAGAGAAACACTGGGGGGAGTGAGAGAGAAATACTGGGTGGAGAGAGAGAAACACTGGGGAGAGAGCGAGAGAGAAAAACACTGGGGGGAGAGAGAGAGAAACATTGGGGGAGAGAGAGAGATGAACTGGGGAGGGAGAGAGAGCGAGAAACATTGTGTGGAGAGAGAGAGAGAAACTCAGTCGGGAGAGAGAGAGAGAGAAACACTGGGGAGGAGAGAGAGAAACACTGGTCTGAGAGAGAGAGAGAGAAACAATGGGGGAGAGCGAGAAACACTGGAGGGAGAGAGCGAAACACTGGGGAGGAGAGAGAGAAATACTGGGGGGAGAGAGAGAGAAACACTGGTGGAGAGAGACAAACACTGGGGGGAGAGAGAGAGAAACAGTGGGGGAGAGATAGAAACACTGGGGGAGAGAGAGTGAGAAAAACACTGGGGGGAGAGAGAGAGAGAGAAACACTGGGGGGGAGAGAGAGAAAAACACTGGGGGGAGAGAGAGAGAGAGAGAAACACTGGGGGTAGAGAGAGAGAGAAACACTGGGGGAGAGAGAGAAACACTGGGGGGAGAGAGAGAGAGAAACACTGGGGGGGAGAGAGAGAAACACTGGGGGGAGAGTTAGAGAGAAACACTGGTGGAGAGAGAGAAACACTGGGGGGAGAGAGAGAGAAACACTGGGGGATAGAGAGAAACACTGGGGGGAGAGAGAGAGAGATAAACACTGGGCGGAGAGAGAGAAAAGCACAGGGGGAGAGAGAGAGAAACACTGGGGGAGAGAGAGAGAAAAACTGGGGGAGAGAGAGAGAAATACTGTGGGGAGAGAGCGAAACACTGGGGAGCGATAGAGAAACACTGGGGTGTGACAGAGAAACATTGGTGTGAGAGACATAGAAACACTGGTGGGAGAGAGAGATAAACACAGCGGGGGGAGAGAGAGAAACACTGGGGGGAGAGAGAGAAACACTGGGGGGAGAGAGAGAGAGAGACACTGGTGGGAGAGAGAGAGAGAGAGACACTGGGGGGCGAGAGATCGAAACACAGCGGGGGTGAGAGAGAAACACTGGTGGAGGAAAGAGAGAGAGAGAGAAACACTGGGGGGCGATAGAGAAACATTGGGGGGAGGGAGAGAGAAATATTGTGGAGAGACAGAGAAACACTGTTGGGAGAGACAGAGAAACACTGGTGGGAGATGGAGAATAACACTGGGGGGAGAGAGAGCTAAACACTGGGGAAGAGAGAAAGAAACACTGGGTGGAGAGAGGGTGAAACACTGGTGGGAGAGAGAGAGAGAAACACTGGGGGTGAGAGAGAAACACTGGGGAGAGAGGGAGAGAGAGAAACACTGGGGGAGAGAGAGAAACACTGGCAGAGCGAAAGAAACACTGGGGAGAGAGAGGAACACTGGGGGAGGAAAGAGAGAGAGAGAGAAACACTGGGGGCCGATAGAGAAACACTGGGGGGAGAGAGAGTGAAAAACTGGGGGGAGAGAGAGAAACACTGTGGGAGAGAGAGAGAGAAACAATGGGGGAGAGAGAGGGAAACACTGGGGGGAGAGAGAGAAACACTGTGGGGAGAGAGAGAAACACTGGGGGGAGTGAGAGAGAGAGACAGTGGTGGGAGAGAGAGAGGCACTCGGGGGAGACAGAGAGAAACACAGCAGGGGGAGAGAGAGACACACTGGGGGGAGAGAGAGATATACACTGGGGGAGAGAGAGAAACACTGGGGGTGAGAGAGGGAAACACTGGGGAGGAGAGAGAGAAACACTGGGGGAGAGAGAGAGAGAGAAGCACTGGTGGAGAGAGAGAAACACTGGAGAAAGAGAGAGAGATGCACTGGGGGAGAGAGAGAAACACTGGGGAGAGAGAGAGAGAGGAGCAGTGGGGGGAGAGACAGAGAAAAACACTGGGGGGAGAGAGAGAGAGAGAAACACTGGGGGAGAGTGATAGAGAAACACTGGGGGGAGAGAGAGAGTTGACAGAGAGAAACTCAGTGTGGAGAGAAAGAGAGAGAAACACTGGGGAGGAGAGAGAGAAACACTGGGGGGAGAGAGAGAAACACTGTGGGGAGAGAGAGAGAAACACTGCGGAGGAGAGAGAGAAACACTGGGGTGAGAGAGAGAGATAAACACTGGTGGAGAGAGAGAAACACTGGGGGAGTGAGAGAGAAATAATGGGGGGAGAGAGAGAAACACTGGGGGAGAGTGAGAAACACTGGGGGTGAGAGAGAGAAACACTGGGGAGGAGAGAGAGAAACACTGGGGGAGAGAGAGAGAGAGAAGCACTGGTGGAGAGAGAGAAACACTGGAGAAAGAGAGAGAGATGCACTGGGGGAGAGAGAGAAACACTGGGGAGAGAGAGAGAGAGAGAAACAGTGGGGGGAGAGAGAGAGAGAAAAACACTGGGGGGAGAGAGAGAGAGAGAAACACTGGGGGAGAGTGATAGAGAAACACTGGGGGGAGAGAGAGAGTTGACAGAGAGAAACTCAGTGGGGAGAGAGAGCGAGGGAAACACTGGGGAGGAGAGAGAGAAACACTGGGGGGAGAGAGAGAAACACTGGGGAGAGAGAGAGAGAAACACTGCGGAGGAGCGAGAGAAAAACTGGGGTGAGAGAGAGAGAGAAACACTGGTGGAGAGAGAGAAACACTGGGGGAGTGAGAGAGAAATACTGGGGGGAGAGAGAGAAACACTGGGGGGAGTGAGAGAGAAAAACACTGGGGGGAGACAGAGAGAAACAATGGGGGGAGAGAGAGAGAAACATTGGGGGAGAGAGAGAGAGAAAATGGGGAGGGAGAGAGAGCGAGAAACACTGGGGGAGAGAGAGAAACACTGGGGGGAGAGAGATAGAAACACTGGGGGAGAGAGAGAAACACTGGGGGGAGAGAGAGAGAGATAAACACTGGGGGGAGAGAGAGAAAAGCACAGGGGGGAGAGAGAGAAATACTGGGGGAGAGAGAGAGAAAAACTGGGAGAGAGAGAGAGAGAGAAACACTGTAGGGAGAGAGCGAAACACTGGGGAGAGATAGAGAAACACTGGGGTGTGACAGAGAAACATTGGTGTGAGAGACATAGAAACACTGGTGGGAGAGAGAGAATAACACTGGGGGGAGAGAGAGAAACACTGGGGGGAGAGAGAGAGAGACACTGGTGGGAGAGAGAGAGACACTGGGGGGAGAGAGAGATAAACACAGCGGGGGGAGAGAGAGAAACACTGGGGGGAGAGAGAGAAACACTGGGGGGAGAGAGAGAGAGAGACTCTGGTGGGAGAGAGAGAGAGACACTGGGGGGCGAGAGAGCGAAACACAGCGGGGGTGAGAGAGAAACACTGGGGGGAGAGAGAGAAACATTGGGGAGAGAGAGGAACACTGGGGGGAGAGAGAGAAACACTGGGGAGAGAGAGGAACACTGTGGAGAGAGAGAGAGAAACAGTGGTGGAGGAAAGAGAGAGAGAGAGAAACACTTGGGGGCGACAGAGAAACACTGGGGGGAGAGAGAGAGAAACATTGTGGAGAGACAGAGAAACACTGTTGGGAGAGACAGAGAAACACTGGTGGGAGAGAGAGAATAACACTGGGGGGAGAGAGAGATACACACTGGGGAAGAGAGAAAGAAACACTGGGTGGAGAGAGGGTGAAACACTGGTGGGAGAGAGAGAGAGAGAAACACTGGGGGGTGAGAGAGAAACACTGGGGAGAGGGGGAGAGAGAGAAACACTGGGGGGAGAGAGAGAAACACTGGCAGAGAGAAAGAAACACTGGGGAGAGAGGGGAATACTGGGGGAGGAAAGAGAGAGAGAGAGAGAGAAACACTGGGGGGCGATAGAGAAACACTGCCGGGAGAGAGAGTGAAAAACTGGGGGGAGAGAGAGAAGCACTGTGGGAGAGAGAGAGAGAAACAATGGGGGGAGAGAGAGGGAAACACGGGGGGAGAGAGAGAAACACCGGTGGGAGAGAGAGAGAGAGAGAGACACTGATGGGAGAGAGAGAGACACTGGGGGGAGAGAGAGATTAACACAGCGGGGGTAGAGAGAGAAACACTGGGGGAAGAGAGAGAAACACTGGGGGGGAGAGAGAGAGAGACACTGGTGGGAGAGAGAGAGACACTGGGGGGAGAGAGAGCGAAACACAGCGGGGAAGAGAGAGAAACACTGGGGGAGAGAGAGAAACACTGGGGAGAGAGAGGAACACTGTGGAAAGAGAGAGAGAGAAACACTGGGGGAGGAAAGAGAGAGAGAGAGAAACACTGGGGGGCGATAGAGAAACACTGGGGGGAGAGAGAGTGAAAAACTGGGGGGAGAGAGAGAAACACTGTGGGAGAGAGAGAGAGAAACAATGGGGGGAGAGAGAGGGAAACACTGGGGGGAGAGAGAGAAACACTGGGGGAGGAAAGAGAGAGAGAGAGAGAAACACTGCGGGGCGATAGAGAAACACTGGGGGGAGAGTGAGTGAAAAACTGGGGGGAGAGAGAGAAACACTGGGGGAGGAGAGAGAGAGAGAGAAACACTGGAGGGAAAGAGAGAGAGAAAAACTGGGGGGGTGAGAGAGAGAGAGAGAGAGACTGGGGATAGAGAGAAACACTGTGGAGAGAGAGAGAGAACACTGGGGGGAGAGAGAGAAACACTGGGGAGAGGGATTAACACTGGGGAGAGAGAGAGAGAAAAACAGGGGGGAGAGAGAGAAACATTGTGGAGAGAGAGAGAAAAAAACACTGGGGGAGAGGGAGAGAGAGAGAGAGAAACACTGGGGAGAGAGAGAGAAATACTGGGGGGAGGAGAGAGAAACACTGGGGAGAGAGAGAGAGAGAGAAAAACTGGGGTTGGAGAGAGAGAGAGAAACACTGGAGGGAAAGAGAGAGGGTGTAACACTGGGGGGAGAGAGAGAGAGAGAGAGAGAGAAACACTGGGGTGAAAGAGAGAAACAGTAGGGGGAAAAAGAGAAACACTGGGGAGAGAGAGAGAGAGAAACACTGGGGGAGGAGAGAGAGAGAGAAACACTGGAGGGAAAGAGAGAGAGAAAAACTGGGGGGGTGAGAGAGAGAGAGAGAGACTGGGGGAGAGAGAGAAACACTGGGCGGAGAGAGAGAGAGAGAAACATTGGGGTGAGAGAGAGAAACACTGCGGGGAGGGAGAGAGGGATATAGAGAAACACTGGGGGGAGAAAGTGAGTGAGAGAAACACTGGAAGGTTTAAGAGAGATAGAGTAAACGCTGGGGAGAGAGAGAGAGAGAGAAACACTGGGGATAGAGAGAAACACTTGGGGGGAGAGAGAAACACTGTGGAGAGAGAGAGAGAGAACACTGGGGGGAGATAGAGAAACACTGGGGAGAGGGAGAAACACTGGGGGAGAGAGAGAAACACTGGGGGGAGAGAGAGAGGGAGAAACATTGGGGTAAGAGAGAGAAACACTGGGGGCAGGAGAGAGAGAGAAACACTGGGGGAGAGAGAGAAACACTGGGGAGAGAGAGGAACACTGTGGAAAGAGAGAGAGAGAAACACTGTGGGAGGAAAGAGAGAGAGAGAGAGAAACAATGGGGGGAGAGTAAGGGAAACACTGGGGTAAGAGAGAGAAACACTGTGAGGAGAGAGAGAAACACTGGGGGGAGTGAGAGAGAGAGACAGTGGTGGAAGACAGAGAGACACTGGGGGGAGAGAGAGAGAAACACAGCAGGGGGAGAGAGAGACACACTGGGGGGAGAGAGAGAGATACACTGGGGGAGAGAGAGAAACACTGGGGGTGAGAGAGGGAAACACTGGGGAGGAGAGAGAGAAACACTGGGGGAGTGAGAGAGAGAGAAGCACTGGTGGAGAGAGAGAAACACTGGAGAAAGAGAGAGAGATGCACTGGGGGAGAGAGAGAAACACTGGGGAGAGAGAGAGAGAGAAGCAGTGGGGGGAGAGAGAGAGAAAAACACTGGGGGGAGAGAGAGAGAGAGAAACACTGGGGGAGAGTGATAGAGAAACACTGGGGGGAGAGAGAGAGTTGACAGAGAGAAACTCAGTGGGGAGAGAAAGAGAGAGAAACACTGGGGAGGAGAGAGAGAAACACTGGGGGGAGAGAGAGAAACACTGGGGGGAGAGAGAGAGAAACACTGCGGAGGAGAGAGAGAAACACTGGGGTGAGAGAGAGAGAAAAACACTGGTGGAGAGAGAGAAACACTGGGGGGAGTGAGAGAGAAATATTGGGGGTGAGAGAGAAACACTGGGGAGAGAGCGAGAGAGAAAAACACTGGGGGAAGAGAGAGAGAAACAATGGGGGGAGAGAGAGAGAAACATTGGGGGAGAGAGAGAGAAAAACTGGGGAGGGAGAGAGAGCGAGAAACATTGTGTGGAGAGAGAGAGAGAAACTCAGTCGGGAGAGAGAGAGAGAGAGAAACACTGGGGAGGAGAGAGAGAAACACTGGTCTGAGAGAGAGAGAGAGAAACACTGGGGGAGAGCGAGAAACACTGGAGGGAGAGAGAGAAACACTGGGGAGGAGAGAGAGAAACACTGGGGGGAGAGAGAGAGAAACAGTGGGGGAGAGATAGAAACACTGGGGGAGAGAGAGTGAGAAAAACACTGGGGGGAGAGAGAGAGAGAAACACTGGGGGGGGGAGAGAGAGAAACACTGGGGGGAGAGAGAGAGAGAAACACTGGGGGAGGGAGAGAAACTCTGGGGGGAGAGTTCGAGAGAAAAACTGGTGGAGAGAGAGAAACACTGGGGGGAGAGAGAGAGAAACACTGGGGGAGAGAGAGAAACACTGGGGGGAGAGAGAGAGAGATCAACAATGGGGGGAGAGAGAGAAAAGCACAGGGGGGAGAGAGAGAGAAACACTGGGGGAGAGAGAGAGAAAAACTGGGGGAGAGAGAGAGAGAGAAACACTGTGGGGAGAGAGCGAAACACTGGGGAGAGATAGAGAAACACTGGGGTGTGACAGAGAAACATTGGTGTGAGAGACATAGAAACACGGGTGGGAGAGAGAGAATAACACTGGGGGGAGAGAGAGAAACACTGGGGGGAGAGAGAGAGAGACACTGGTGGGAGAGAGAGAGACACTGGGGGGAGAGAGAGATAAACACAGCGGGGGGAGAGAGAGAAACACTGGGGGGAGAGAGAGAGAGAAACACTGGGGAGAGAGAGAGAGAGAGACACTGGTGGGAGAGAGAGAGAGAGACACTGGGGGGCGAGAGAGCGAAACACAGCGGGGGTGAGAGAGAAACACTGGGGGGAGAGAGGGAAACACTGGGGAGAGAGGGGAACACTGTGGAGAGAGAGAGAGAGAAACACTGGTGGAGGAAAGAGAGAGAGAGAGAAACACTGGGGGGCGATAGAGAAACACTGGGGGGAGAGAGAGAGAAACATTGTGGAGAGACAGAGAAACACTGTTGGGAGAGACAGAGAAACACTGGTGGGAGAGAGAGAATAACACTGGGGGGAGAGAGAGATAAACACTGGGGAAGAGAGAAAGAAACAATGGGTGGAGAGAGGGTGAAACACTGGTGGGAGAGAGAGAGAGAGAGACACTGGGGGGTGAGAGAGAAACACTGGGGAGAGAGGGAGAGAGAGAAACACTGGGGGGAGAGAGAGAAACACTGGCAGAGAGAAAGAAACACTGGGGAGAGAGAGGAACACTGGGGGAGGGAGAGAAACACTGGGGGGAGAGAGAGAGAAACACTGCGGAGAGGAGAGAGAAACACTGGGGGGAGAGTTAGAGAGAAACACTGGTGGAGAGAGAGAAACACTGGGGGGAGAGAGAGAGAAACACTGGGGGAGAGAGAAAAGCACAGGGGGGAGAGAGAGAGAAACACTGCGGGAGAGAGAGAGAAAAACTGGGGGAGAGAGAGAGAGAGAAACACTGTGGGGAGAGAGCGAAACACTGGGGAGAGATAGAGAAACACTCGGGTGTGACAGAGAAACATTGGTGTGAGAGACATAGAAACACGGGTGGGAGAGAAAGAATAACACTGGGGGGAGAGAGAGAAACACTGGGGGGAGAGAGAGAGAGACACTGGTGGGAGAGAGAGAGACACTGGGGGGAGGGAGAGATAAACACAGCGGGGGGAGAGAGAGAAACACTGGGGGGAGAGAGAGAGAGAGAGACACTGGTGGGAGAGAGAGAGAGAGACACTGGGGGGCGAGAGAGCGAAACACAGCGGGGGTGAGAGAGAAACACTGGGGGGAGAGAGAGAAACACTGGGGAGAGAGAGGAACACTGTGGAGAGAGAGAGAGAGAAACACTGGTGGAGGAAAGAGAGAGAGAGAGAGAAACACTGGGGGAGATAGAGAAACACTGGGGGGAGAGAGAGAGAAACATTGTGGAGAGACAGAGAAACACTGTTGGGAGAGACAGAGAAACACTGGTGGGAGAGAGAGAATAACACTGGGGGGAGAGAGAGATAAACACTGGGGAAGAGATAAAGAAACACTGGGTGGAGAGAGGGTGAAACACTGGTGGGAGAGAGAGAGAGAGAAACACTGGGGGGTGAGAGAGAAACACTGGGGAGAGAGGGAGAGAGAGAAACACTGGGGGGGAGAGAGAAACACTGGCAGAGAGAAAGAAACACTGGGGAGAGAGAGGAACACTGGGGGAGGAAAGAGAGAGAGAGAGAAAAACACTGGGGGGCGATAGAGAAACACTGTGGGGAGAGAGAGTGAAAAACTGGGGGGAGAGAGAGAAACACTGTGGGAGAGAGAGAGAGAAACAATGGGGGGAGAGAGAGGGAAACACTGGGGGGAGAGAGAGAAACACCGTGGGGAGAGAGAGAGACACTGGTGGGAGAGAGAGAGACACTGGGGGGAGAGAGAGATAAACACAGCGGGGGTAGAGAGAGAAACACTGGGGGAAGAGAGAGAAACACTGGGGGGGAGAGAGAGAGACACACTGGTGGGAGAGAGAGAGACACTGGGGGGAGAGAGAGCGAAACACAGCGGGGGAAGAGAGAGAAACACTGGGGGAGAGAGAGAAACACTGGGGAGAGAGAGGAACACTGTGGAAAGAGAGAGAGAGAAACACTGGGGGAGGAAAGAGAGAGAGAGAGAGAAACACTGCGGGGCGATAGAGAAACACTGGGGGGAGAGAGAGGGAAACACTGGGGGGAGAGAGAGAAACACTGTGGGGAGAGAGAGAAACACTGGGGGGAGTGAGAGAGAGAGACAGTGGTGGGAGAGAGAGAGACACTGGGGAGAGAGAGAGAGAGAAACACTGGTGGAGGAGAGAGAGAGAGAAACACTGGAGGGAAAGAGAGAGAGAAAAACTGGGGGGGTGAGAGAGAGAGAGAGAGAGACTGGGGGAGAGAGAGAAACACTGGGCGGAGAGAGAGAGAGAGAAACATTGGGGTGAGAGAGAGAAACACTGCGGGGAGGGAGAGAGGGATATAGAGAAACACTGGGGGGAGAAAGTGAGTGAGAGAAACACTGGAAGGTTTAAGAGAGATAGAGTAAACGCTGGGGAGAGAGAGAGAGAGAGAAACACTGGGGATAGAGAGAAACACTTGGGGGGAGAGAGAAACACTGTGGAGAGAGAGAGAGAGAACACTGGGGGGAGATAGAGAAACACTGGGGAGAGGGAGAAACACTGGGGGAGAGAGAGAAACACTGGGGGGAGAGAGAGAGGGAGAAACATTGGGGTAAGAGAGAGAAACACTGGGGGCAGGAGAGAGAGAGAAACACTGGGGGAGAGAGAGAAACACTGGGGAGAGAGAGGAACACTGTGGAAAGAGAGAGAGAGAAACACTGTGGGAGGAAAGAGAGAGAGAGAGAGAAACACTGGGGGGCGATAGAGAAACACTGGGGGGAGAGAGAGTGAAAAACTGGGGGGAGAGAGAGAAACACTGTGGGAGAGAGAGAGAGAAACAATGGGGGGAGAGTAAGGGAAACACTGGGGTAAGAGTGAGAAACACTGTGAGGAGAGAGAGAAACACTGGGGGGAGTGAGAGAGAGAGACAGTGGTGGAAGACAGAGAGACACTGGGGGGAGAGAGAGAGAAACACAGCAGGGGGAGAGAGAGACACACTGGGGGGAGAGAGAGAGATCCACTGGGGGAGAGAGAGAAACACTGGGGGTGAGAAAGGGAAACACTGGGGAGGAGAGAGAGAAACACTGGGGGAGTGAGAGAGAGAGAAGCACTGGTGGAGAGAGAGAAACACTGGAGAAAGAGAGAGAGATGCACTGGGGGAGAGAGAGAAACACTGGGGAGAGAGAGAGAGAGAAGCAGTGGGGGGAGAGAGAGAGAAAAACACTGGGGGGAGAGAGAGAGAGAGAAACACTGGGGGAGAGTGATAGAGAAACACTGGGGGGAGAGAGAGAGTTGACAGAGAGAAACTCAGTGGGGAGAGAAAGAGAGAGAAACACTGGGGAGGAGAGAGAGAAACACTGGGGGGAGAGAGAGAAACACTGGGGGAGAGAGAGAGAAACACTGCGGAGGAGAGAGAGAAACACTGGGGTGAGAGAGAGAGAAAAACACTGGTGGAGAGAGAGAAACACTGGGGGGAGTGAGAGAGAAACAATGGGGGGAGAGAGAGAGAAACATTGGGGGAGAGAGAGAGAAAAACTGGGGAGGGAGAGAGAGCGAGAAACATTGTGTGGAGAGAGAGAGAGAAACTCAGTCGGGAGAGAGAGAGAGAGAAACACTGGGGAGGAGAGAGAGAAACACTGGTCTGAGAGAGAGAGAGAGAAACACTGGGGGAGAGCGAGAAACACTGGAGGGAGAGAGAGAAACACTGGGGAGGAGAGAGAGAAACACTGGGGGGAGAGAGAGAGAAACAGTGGGGGAGAGATAGAAACACTGGGGGAGAGAGAGTGAGAAAAACACTGGGGGGAGAGAGAGAGAGAAACACTGGGGGGGGAGAGAGAGAAACACTGGGGGGAGAGAGAGAGAGAAACACTGGGGGAGGGAGAGAAACTCTGGGGGGAGAGTTAGAGAGAAACACTGGTGGAGAGAGAGAAACACTGGGGGGAGAGAGAGAGAAACACTGGGGGAGAGAGAGAAACACTGGGGGGAGAGAGAGAGAGATCAACAATGGGGGGAGAGAGAGAAACACTGGGGTGTGACAGAGAAACATTGGTGTGAGAGACATAGAAACACGGGTGGGAGAGAGAGAATAACACTGGGGGGAGAGAGAGAAACACTGGGGGGAGAGAGAGAGAGACACTGGTGGGAGAGAGAGAGACACTGGGGGGAGAGAGAGATAAACACAGCGGGGGGAGAGAGAGAAACACTGGGGGGAGAGAGAGAGAGAAACACTGGGGAGAGAGAGAGAGAGAGACACTGGTGGGAGAGAGAGAGAGAGACACTGGGGGGCGAGAGAGCGAAACACAGCGGGGGTGAGAGAGAAACACTGGGGGGAGAGAGGGAAACACTGGGGAGAGAGGGGAACACTGTGGAGAGAGAGAGAGAGAAACACTTGTGGAGGAAAGAGAGAGAGAGAGAAACACTGGGGGGCGATAGAGAAACACTGGGGGGAGAGAGAGAGAAACATTGTGGAGAGACAGAGAAACACTGTTGGGAGAGACAGAGAAACACTGGTGGGAGAGAGAGAATAACACTGGGGGGAGAGAGAGATAAACACTGGGGAAGAGAGAAAGAAACAATGGGTGGAGAGAGGGTGAAACACTGGTGGGAGAGAGAGAGAGAGAGACACTGGGGGGTGAGAGAGAAACACTGGGGAGAGAGGGAGAGAGAGAAACACTGGGGGGAGAGAGAGAAACACTGGCAGAGAGAAAGAAACACTGGGGAGAGAGAGGAACACTGGGGGAGGGAGAGAAACACTGGGGGGAGAGAGAGAGAAACACTGCGGAGGAGAGAGAGAAACACTGGGGGGAGAGTTAGAGAGAAACACTGGTGGAGAGAGAGAAACACTGGGGGGAGAGAGAGAGAAACACTGGGGGAGAGAGAAAAGCACAGGGGGGAGAGAGAGAGAAACACTGCGGGAGAGAGAGAGAAAAACTGGGGGAGAGAGAGAGAGAGAAACACTGTGGGGAGAGAGCGAAACACTGGGGAGAGATAGAGAAACACTCGGGTGTGACAGAGAAACATTGGTGTGAGAGACATAGAAACACGGGTGGGAGAGAAAGAATAACACTGGGGGGAGAGAGAGAAACACGGGGGAGAGAGAGAGAGACACTGGTGGGAGAGAGAGAGACACTGGGGGGAGGGAGAGATAAACACAGCGGGGGGAGAGAGAGAAACACTGGGGGGAGAGAGAGAGAGAGACACTGGTGGGAGAGAGAGAGAGAGACACTGGGGGGCGAGAGAGCGAAACACAGCGGGGGTGAGAGAGAAACACTGGGGGGAGAGAGAGAAACACTGGGGAGAGAGAGGAACACTGTGGAGAGAGAGAGAGAGAAACACTGGTGGAGGAAAGAGAGAGAGAGAGAAACACTGGGGGAGATAGAGAAACACTGGGGGGAGAGAGAGAGAAACATTGTGGAGAGACAGAGAAACACTGTTGGGAGAGACAGAGAAACACTGGTGGGAGAGAGAGAATAACACTGGGGGGAGAGAGAGATAAACACTGGGGAAGAGATAAAGAAACACTGGGTGGAGAGAGGGTGAAACACTGGTGGGAGAGAGAGAGAGAGAAACACGGGGGGGTGAGAGAGAAACACTGGTGAGACAGGGAGAGAGAGAAACACTGGGGGGGGGAGAGAGAAACACTGGCAGAGAGAAAGAAACACTGGGGAGAGAGAGGAACACTGGGGGAGGAAAGAGAGAGAGAGAGAAAAACACTGGGGGGCGATAGAGAAACACTGTGGGGAGAGAGAGTGAAAAACTGGGGGGAGAGAGAGAAACACTGTGGGAGAGAGAGAGAGAAACAATGGGGGGAGAGAGAGGGAAACACTGGGGGGAGAGAGAGAAACACCGGGGGGAGAGAGAGAGACACTGGTGGGAGAGAGAGAGACACTGGGGGGAGAGAGAGATAAACACAGCGGGGGTAGAGAGAGAAACACTGGGGGAAGAGAGAGAAACACTGGGGGGGAGAGAGAGAGAGACACTGGTGGGAGAGAGAGAGACACTGGGGGGAGAGAGAGCGAAACACAGCGGGGGAAGAGAGAGAAACACTGGGGGAGAGAGAGAAACACTGGGGAGAGAGAGGAACACTGTGGAAAGAGAGAGAGAGAAACACTGGGGGAGGAAAGAGAGAGAGAGAGAGAAACACTGCGGGGCGATAGAGAAACACTGGGGGGAGAGAGAGGGAAACACTGGGGGGAGAGAGAGAAACACTGTGGGGAGAGAGAGAAACACTGGGGGGAGTGAGAGAGAGAGACAGAGGTGGGAGAGAGAGAGACACTGGGGAGAGAGAGAGAGAGAAACACTGGAGGGAAAGAGAGAGAGAAAAACTGGGGGGGTGAGAGAGAGAGAGAGAGAGACTGGGGGAGAGAGAGAAACACTGGGCGGAGAGAGAGAGAGAGAAACATTGGGGTGAGAGAGAGAAACACTGCGGGGAGGGAGAGAGGGATATAGAGAAACACTGGGGGGAGAAAGTGAGTGAGAGAAACACTGGAAGGTTTAAGAGAGATAGAGTAAACGCTGGGGAGAGAGAGAGAGAGAGAAACACTGGGGATAGAGAGAAACACTTGGGGGGAGAGAGAAACACTGTGGAGAGAGAGAGAGAGAACACTGGGGGGAGATAGAGAAACACTGGGGAGAGGGAGAAACACTGGGGGAGAGAGAGAAACACTGGGGGGAGAGAGAGAGGGAGAAACATTGGGGTAAGAGAGAGAAACACTGGGGGCAGGAGAGAGAGAGAAACACTGGGGGAGAGAGAGAAACACTGGGGAGAGAGAGGAACACTGTGGAAAGAGAGAGAGAGAAACACTGTGGGAGGAAAGAGAGAGAGAGAGAGAAACACTGGGGGGCGATAGAGAAACACTGGGGGGAGAGAGAGTGAAAAACTGGGGGGAGAGAGAGAAACACTGTGGGAGAGAGAGAGAGAAACAATGGGGGGAGAGTAAGGGAAACACTGGGGTAAGAGAGAGAAACACTGTGAGGAGAGAGAGAAACACTGGGGGGAGTGAGAGAGAGAGACAGTGGTGGAAGACAGAGAGACACTGGGGGGAGAGAGAGAGAAACACAGCAGGGGGAGAGAGAGACACACTGGGGGGAGAGAGAGAGATCCACTGGGGGAGAGAGAGAAACACTGGGGGTGAGAGAGGGAAACACTGGGGAGGAGAGAGAGAAACACTGGGGGAGTGAGAGAGAGAGAAGCACTGGTGGAGAGAGAGAAACACTGGAGAAAGAGAGAGAGATGCACTGGGGGAGAGAGAGAAACACTGGGGAGAGAGAGAGAGAGAAGCAGTGGGGGGAGAGAGAGAGAAAAACACTGGGGGGAGAGAGAGAGAGAGAAACACTGGGGGAGAGTGATAGAGAAACACTGGGGGGAGAGAGAGAGTTGACAGAGAGAAACTCAGTGGGGAGAGAAAGAGAGAGAAACACTGGGGAGGAGAGAGAGAAACACTGGGGGGAGAGAGAGAAACACTGGGGGGAGAGAGAGAGAAACACTGCGGAGGAGAGAGAGAAACACTGGGGTGAGAGAGAGAGAAAAACACTGGTGGAGAGAGAGAAACACTGGGGGGAGTGAGAGAGAAATATTGGGGGGAGAGAGAGAAACACTGGGGAGAGAGCGCGAGAGAAAAACACTGGGGGAAGAGAGAGAGAAACAATGGGGGGAGAGAGAGAGAAACATTGGGGGAGAGAGAGAGAAAAACTGGGGAGGGAGAGAGAGCGAGAAACATTGTGTGGAGAGAGAGAGAGAAACTCAGTCGGGAGAGAGAGAGAGAGAAACACTGGGGAGGAGAGAGAGAAACACTGGTCTGAGAGAGAGAGAGAGAAACACTGGGGGAGAGCGAGAAACACTGGAGGGAGAGAGAGAAACACTGGGGAGGAGAGAGAGAAACACTGGGGGAGAGAGAGAGAAACAGTGGGGGAGAGATAGAAACACTGGGGGAGAGAGAGTGAGAAAAACACTGGGGGGAGAGAGAGAGAGAAACACTGGGGGGGAGAGAGAGAAACACTGGGGGGAGAGAGAGAGAGAAACACTGGGGGAGGGAGAGAAACTCTGGGGGGAGAGTTAGAGAGAAACACTGGTGGAGAGAGAGAAACACTGGGGGGAGAGAGAGAGAAACACTGGGGGAGAGAGAGAAACACTGGGGGGAGAGAGAGAGAGATCAACAATGGGGGGAGAGAGAGAAAAGCACAGGGGGGAGAGAGAGAGAAACACTGGGGGAGAGAGAGAGAAAAACTGGGGGAGAGAGAGAGAGAGAAACACTGTGGGGAGAGAGCGAAACACTGGGGGGAGAGTTAGAGAGAAACACTGGTGGAGAGAGAGAAACACTGGGGGGAGAGAGAGAGAAACACTGGGGGAGAGAGAAAAGCACAGGGGGGAGAGAGAGAGAAACACTGCGGGAGAGAGAGAGAAAAACTGGGGGAGAGAGAGAGAGAGAAACACTGTGGGGAGAGAGCGAAACACTGGGGAGAGATAGAGAAACACTCGGGTGTGACAGAGAAACATTGGTGTGAGAGACATAGAAACACGGGTGGGAGAGAAAGAATAACACTGGGGGGAGAGAGAGAAACACTGGGGGGAGAGAGAGAGAGACACTGGTGGGAGAGAGAGAGACACTGGGGGGAGGGAGAGATAAACACAGCGGGGGGAGAGAGAGAAACACTGGGGGGAGAGAGAGAGAGAGACACTGGTGGGAGAGAGAGAGAGAGAGACACTGGGGGGCGAGAGAGCGAAACACAGCGGGGGTGAGAGAGAAACACTGGGGGGAGAGAGAGAAACACTGGGGAGAGAGAGGAACACTGTGGAGAGAGAGAGAGAGAAACACTGGTGGAGGAAAGAGAGAGAGAGAGAAACACTGGGGGAGATAGAGAAACACTGGGGGGAGAGAGAGAGAAACATTGTGGAGAGACAGAGAAACACTGTTGGGAGAGACAGAGAAACACTGGTGGGAGATAGAGAATAACACTGGGGGGAGAGAGAGATAAACACTGGGGAAGAGATAAAGAAACACTGGGTGGAGAGAGGGTGAAACACTGGTGGGAGAGAGAGAGAGAGAAACACTGGGGGGTGAGAGAGAAACACTGGGGAGACAGGGAGAGAGAGAAACACTGGGGGGGGAGAGAGAAACACTGGCAGAGAGAAAGAAACACTGGGGAGAGAGAGGAACACTGGGGGAGGAAAGAGAGAGAGAGAGAAAAACACTGGGGGGCGATAGAGAAACACTGTGGGGAGAGAGAGTGAAAAACTGGGGGGAGAGAGAGAAACACTGTGGGAGAGAGAGAGAGAAACAATGGGGGGGGAGAGAGGGAAACACTGGGGGGAGAGAGAGAAACACCGGGGGGAGAGAGAGAGACACTGGTGGGAGAGAGAGAGACACTGGGGGGAGAGAGAGATAAACACAGCGGGGGTAGAGAGAGAAACACTGGGGGAAGAGAGAGAAACACTGGGGGGGAGAGAGAGAGAGACACTGGTGGGAGAGAGAGAGACACTGGGGGGAGAGAGAGCGAAACACAGCGGGGGAAGAGAGAGAAACACTGGGGGAGAGAGAGAAACACTGGGGAGAGAGAGGAACACTGTGGAAAGAGAGAGAGAGAAACACTGGGGGAGGAAAGAGAGAGAGAGAGAGAAACACTGCGGGGCGATAGAGAAACACTGGGGGGAGAGAGAGGGAAACACTGGGGGGAGAGAGAGAAACACTGTGGGGAGAGAGAGAAACACTGGGGGGAGTGAGAGAGAGAGACAGTGGTGAGAGAGAGAGAGACACTGGGGGGAGAGAGAGAGAAACACAGCAGGGGGAGAGAGAGAAACACTGGGGGGGAGAGAGAGAGAAACACTGCGGAGGAGAGAGAGAAACACTGGGGTGAGAGAGAGAGAGAAACACTGGTGGAGAGAGAGAAACACTGGGGGGAGTGAGAGAGAAATACTGGGGGGAGAGAGAGAAACACTGGGGAGAGAGCGAGAGAGAAAAACACTGGGGGGAGAGAGAGAGAAACATTGGGGGAGAGAGAGAGATGAACTGGGGAGGGAGAGAGAGCGAGAAACATTGTGTGGAGAGAGAGAGAGAAACTCAGTCGGGAGAGAGAGAGAGAGAAACACTGGGGAGGAGAGAGAGAAACACTGCTCTGAGAGAGAGAGAGAGAAACACTGGGGGAGAGCGAGAAACACTGGAGGGAGAGAGCGAAACACTGGGGAGGAGAGAGAGAAATACTGGGGGGAGAGAGAGAGAAACACTGGTGGAGAGAGACAAACACTGGGGGGAGAGAGAGAGAAACAGTGGGGGAGAGATAGAAACACTGGGGGAGAGAGAGTGAGAAAAACACTGGGGGGAGAGAGAGAGAGAGAAACACTGGGGGGGAGAGAGAGAAAAACACTGGGGGGAGAGAGAGAGAGAGAGAGAGAGAGAGAGAAACACTGGGGGTAGAGAGAGAGAGAAACACTGGGGGAGAGAGAGAAACACTGGGGGGAGAGAGAGAGAGAGAGAAACACTGGGGGGGAGAGAGAGAAACACTGGGGGGAGAGTTAGAGAGAAACACTGTTGGAGAGAGAGAAACACTGGGGGGAGAGAGAGAGAAACACTGGGGGAGAGAGAGAAACACTGGGGGGAGAGAGAGAGAGATAAACACTGGGGGGAGAGAGAGAAAAGCACAGGGGGGAGAGAGAGAGAAACACTGGGGGAGAGAGAGAGAAAAACTGGGGGAGAGAGAGAGAGAGAAACACTGTGGGGAGAGAGCGAAACACTGGGGAGAGATAGAGAAACACTGGGGTGTGACAGAGAAACATTGGTGTGAGAGACATAGAAACACTGGTGGGAGAGAGAGAATAACACTGGGGTGAGAGAGAGAAACACTGGGGGGAGAGAGAGAGAGACACTGGTGGGAGAGAGAGAGTCACTGGGGGGAGAGAGAGATAAACACAGCGGGGGGAGAGAGAGAAACACTGGGGGGAGAGACAGAAACACTGGGGGGAGAGAGAGAGACACTGGTGGGAGAGAGAGAGAGAGACACTGGGGGGCGAGAGATCGAAACACAGCGGGGGTGAGAGAGAAACACTGGTGGAGGAAAGAGAGAGAGAGAGAAACAATGGGGGGCGATAGAGAAACATTGGGGGGAGAGAGAGAGAAATATTGTGGAGAGACAGAGAAACACTGTTGGGAGAGACAGAGAAACACTGGTGGGAGATGGAGAATAACACTGGGGGGAGAGAGAGCTAAACACTGGGGAAGAGAGAAAGAAACACTGGGTGGAGAGAGGGTGAAACACTGGTGGGAGAGAGAGAGAGAAACAATGGGGGGTGAGAGAGAAACACTGGGGAGAGAGAGAGAGAGAGAAACACTGGGGGAGAGAGAGAAACACTGGCAGAGAGAAAGAAACACTGGGGAGAGAGAGGAACACTGGGGGAGGAAAGAGAGAGAGAGAAACACTGGGGGCCGATAGAGAAACACTGGGGGGAGAGAGAGTGAAAAACTGGGGGGAGAGAGAGAAACACTGTGGGAGAGAGAGAGAGAAACAATGGGGGAGAGAGAGGGAAACACTGGGGGGAGAGAGAGAAACACTGTGGGGAGAGAGAGAAACACTGGGGGGAGTGAGAGAGAGAGACAGTGGTGGGAGAGAGAGAGACACAATGGGGGGAGAGAGAGATATACACTGGGGGAGAGAGAGAAACACTGGGGGTGAGAGAGGGAAACACTGGGGAGGAGAGAGAGAAACACTGGGGGAGAGAGAGAGAGAGAAGCACTGGTGGAGAGAGAGAAACACTGGAGAAAGAGAGAGAGATGCACTGGGGGAGAGAGAGAAACACTGGGGAGAGAGAGAGAGAGGAGCAGTGGGGGGAGAGAGAGAGAGAAACACTGGGGGGAGAGAGAGAGAGAGAAACACTGGGGGAGAGTGATAGAGAAACACTGGGGAGATTGAGAGAGAGTTGACAGAGAGAAACTCAGTGTGGAGAGAAAGAGAGAGAAACACTGGGGAGGAGAGAGAGAAACACTGGGGGGAGAGAGAGAAACACTGTGGGGAGAGAGAGAGAAACACTGCGGAGGAGAGAGAGAAACACTGGGGTGAGAGAGAGAGAGAAACACTGGTGGAGAGTGAGAAACACTGGGGGAGTGAGAGAGAAATAATGGGGGGAGAGAGAGAAACACTGGGGGAGAGTGAGAAACACTGGGGGTGAGAGAGAGAAACACTGGGGAGGAGAGAGAGAAACACTGGGGGAGAGAGAGAGAGAGAAGCACTGGTGGAGAGAGAGAAACACTGGAGAAAGAGAGAGAGATGCACTGGGGGAGAGAGAGAAACACTGGGGAGAGAGAGAGAGAGAGAAACAGTGGGGGGAGAGAGAGAGAGAGAAACACTGGGGAGGAGAGAGAGAAAGACTGGGGGGAGAGAGAGAAACACTGGGGGAGAGAGAGAGAAACACTGCGGAGGAGCGAGAGAAAAACTGGGGTGAGAGAGAGAGAGAAACACTGGTGGAGAGAGAGAAACACTGGGGGAGTGAGAGAGAAATACTGGGGGGAGAGAGAGAAACACTGGGGGGAGTGAGAGAGAAAAACACTGGGGGGAGAGAGAGAGAAACAATGGGGGGAGAGAGAGAGAAACATTGGGGGAGAGAGAGAAAAAAACTAGGGAGGGAGAGAGAGCGAGAAACACTGGGGGAGAGCGAGAAACACTGGAGGGAGAGAGAGAAACACTGGGGAGGAGAGAGAGAAACACTGGGGGGAGAGAGAGAGAAACACTGGTGGAGAGAGACAAACACTGGGGGGAGAGAGAGAGAAACAGTGGGGGGTAGATAGAAACACTGGGGGGGAGAGAGAAAAACACTGGGGGGAGAGAGAGAGAAACACTGGGGGAGAGAGAGAAACACTGGGGGGAGAGAGAGAGAAACACTGCGGAGGAGAGAAAGAAACACTGGGGGGAGAGTTAGAGAGAAACACTGGTGGAGAGAGAGAAACACTGGGGGGAGAGAGATAGAAACACTGGGGGAGAGAGAGAAACACTGGGGGGAGACAGAGAGAGATAAACACTGGGGGGAGAGAGGTAGAAACACTGGGGGAGAGAGAGAAAAGCACAGGGGGGAGAGAGAGAAATACTGGGGGAGAGAGAGAGAAAAACTGGGGGAGAGAGAGAGAGAGAAACACTGTGGGGAGAGAGCGAAACACTGGGGAGAGATAGAGAAACACTGGGGTGTGACAGAGAAACATTGGTGTGAGAGACATAGAAACACTGGTGGGAGAGAGAGAATAACACTGGGGGGAGAGAGAGAAACACTGTGGGGAGAGAGAGAGAGACACTGGTGGGAGAGAGAGAGACACTGGGGGGAGAGAGAGATAAACACAGCGGGGGGAGAGAGAGAAACACTGGGGGGAGAGAGAGAAACACTGGGGGGAGAGAGAGAGACACTGGTGGGAGAGAGAGAGAGAGACACTGGGGGGTGAGAGAGCGAAACACAGCGGGGGTGAGAGAGAAACACTGGGGGGAGAGAGAGAAACACTGGGGAGAGAGAGGAACACTGTGGAGAGAGAGAGAGAAACAGTGGTGGAGGAAAGAGAGAGAGAGAGAAACACTTGGGGCAACAGAGAAACACTGGGGGGAGAGAGAGGGAAACATTGTGGAGAGACAGAGAAACACTGTTTGGAGAGACAGAGAAACACTGGTGGGAGAGAGAGAATAACACTGGGGGGAGAGAGAAATAAACACTGGGGAAGAGAGAAAGAAACACTGGGTGGAGAGAGGGTGAAACACTGGTGGGAGAGAGAGAGAGAGAAACACTGGGGGGTGAGAGAGAAACACTGGGGAGAGAGGGAGAGAGAGAAACACTGGGGGGAGATAGAGAAACACTGGCAGAGAGAAAGAAACACTGGGGAGAGAGGGGAACACTGGGGGAGGAAAGAGAGAGAGAGAGAGAGAAACACTGGGGGGCGATAGAGAAACACTGGGGGGAGAGAGAGTGAAAAACTGGGGGGAGAGAGAGAAGCACTGTGGGAGAGAGAGAGAGAAACAATGGGGGGAGAGAGAGGGAAACACTGGGGGGAGAGAGAGAAACACCGGGGGGAGAGAGAGAGAGAGAGAGAGACACTGATGGGAGAGAGAGATAAACACAGCGGGGGTAGAGAGAGAAACACTGGGGGAAGAGAGAGAAACACTGGGGGGGAGAGAGTGAGAGACACTGGTGGGAGAGAGAGAGACACTGGGGGGAGAGAGATCGAAACACAGCGGGGGAAGAGAGAGAAACACTGGGGAGAGAGAGGAACACTGTGGAAAGAGAGAGAGAGAAACACTGGGGGAGGAAAGAGAGAGAGAGAGAGAAACACTGGGGGGCGATAGAGAAACACTGGGGGGAGAGAGAGTGAAAAACTGGGGGGAGAGAGAGAAACACTGTGGGAGAGAGAGAGAGAAACAATGGGGGGAGAGAGAGGGAAACACTGGGGGGAGAGAGAGAAACACTGTGGGGAGAGAGAGAAACACTGGGGGGAGTGAGAGAGAGAGACAGTGGTGGGAGAGAGAGAGACACTGGGGGGAGAGAGAGAAACACAGCAGGGGGGAGAGAGACACACTGGGGGGTGAGAGAGAGAGATACACTGGGGGAGAGAGAGAAACACTGGGGGTGAGAGAGGGAAACACTGGGGAGGAGAGTGAGAAACACTGGGGGAGAGAGAGAGAGAAGTACTGGTGGAGAGAGATAAACACTGGAGAAAGAGAGAGAGATACACTGGGGGAGAGAGAGAAACACTGGGGAGAGAGAGAGAGAGAGAAGCAGTGGGGGGAGAGAGAGAAAAACACTGGGGGGAGAGAGAGAGAGAGAAACACTGGGGGAGAGTGATAGAGAAACACTGTGGGGAGAGAGAGAGTTGACAGAGAGAAACTCAGTGGGGAGAGAAAGAGAGAGAAACACTGGGGAGGAGAGAGAGAAACACTGGGGTGAGAGAGTGAGAGAAACACTGGTGGAGAGAGAGAAACACTGGGGGGAGTGAAAGAGAAATACTGGGGGGAGAGAGAGAAACACTGGGGAGAGAGCGAGAGAGAAAAACACTGGGGGGAGAGAGAGAGAAACAATGGGGGGAGAGAGAGAGAAATATTGGGGGAGAGAGAGAGATGAACTGGGGAGGGAGAGAGAGCGAGAAACATTGTGTGGAGAGAGAGAGAGAGAAACTCAGTCGGGAGAGAGAGAGAGAGAAACACTGGGGAGGAGAGAGAGAAACACTGGTCTGAGAGAGAGAGAGAAAGACTGGGGGAGAGCGAGAAACACTGGAGGGAGAGAGAGAAACACTGGGGAGGAGAGAGAGAAATAATGGGGGGAGAGAGAGAGAAACACTGGTGGAGAGAGACAAACACTGTGGGTAGAGAGAGAGAAACAGTGGGGGAGAGATAGAAACACTGGGGGAGAGAGAATGAGAAAAACACTGGGGGGAGAGAGAGAGAGAGAAACACTGGGGGGAGAGAGAGAAACACTGCGGAGTGGAGAGAGAAACACTGGGGGGAGAGTTAGAGAGAAACACTGGTGGAGAGAGAGAAACACTGCGGGGGGGGAGAGAGAAACACTGGGGGAGAGAGAGAAACACTGGGGGGAGAGAGAGAGATAAAGACTGGGGGGAGAGAGAGAAAAGCACAGGGGGGAGAGAGAGAGAAACACTGGGGGAGAGAGAGAGAAAAACTGGGAGAGAGAGAGAGAGAGAAACACTGTGGGGAGAGAACGAAACACTGGGGAGAGAGAGAGAGACACTGGTGGGAGAGAGAGAGACACTGGGGGGAGAGAGAGATAAACACAGCGGGGGGAGAGAGAGAAACACTGGGGGGAGAGAGAGAAACACTGGGGGGAGAGAGAGAGAGAGACACTGGTGGGAGAGAGAGAGAGACACTGGGGGGCGAGAGATCGAAACACAGCGGGGGTGAGACAGAAACACTGGTGGAGGAAAGAGAGAGAGAGAGAGAAACACTGGGGGGAGAGAGAGAGAAACATTGTGGAGAGACAGAGAAACACTGTTGGGAGAGACAGAGAAACACTGGGGGGGAGAGAGAGATAAACACTGGGAAAGAGAGAAAGAAACACTGGGTGGAGAGAGGGTGAAACACTGGTGGGAGAGAGAGAGAGAAACACTGGGGGTGAGAGAGAAACACTGGGGAGAGAGGGAGAGAGAGAAACATTGGGGGAGAGAGAGAAACACTGGCAGAGAGAAAGAAACACTGGGGAGAGAGAGGAACACTGGGGGAGGAAAGAGAGAGAGAGAGAAACACTGGGGGCGATAGAGAAACACTGGGGGGAGAAAGAGTGAAAAACTGGGGGGAGAGAGAGAAACACTGTGGGAGAGAGAGAGAGAAACAATGGGGGGAGAGAGAGGGAAACACTGGGGGGAGAGAGAGAAACACTGTGGGGAGAGAGAGAAACACTGGGGGGAGTGAGAGAGAGAGACAGTGGTGGGAGAGAGAGAGACACTGGGGGGAGAGAGAGAAACACAGCAGGGGGAGAGAGAGACACACTGGGGGGAGAGAGAGAGATACACTGGGGGAGAGAGAGAAACACTGGGGGTGAGAGAGGGAAACACTGGGGAGGAGAGAGAGAAACACTGGGGGAGAGAGAGAGAAGTACTGGTGGAGAGAGATAAACACTGGAGAAAGAGAGAGAGATACACTGGGGGAGAGAGAGAAACACTGGGGAGAGAGAGAGAGAGAGAAGCAGTGGGGGGAGAGAGAGAGAAAAACACTGGGGGGAGAGAGAGAGAGAGAAACACTGGGGGAGAGTGATAGAGAAAAACTGGGGGGAGAGAGAGAGTTGACAGAGAGAAACTCAGTGGGGAGAGAAAGAGAGAGAAACACTGGGGAGGAGAGAGAGAAACACTGGGGGGAGAGAGAGAAACACTGTGGGGAGAGAGAGAGAAACACTGCGGAGGAGAGAGAGAAACACTGGGGTGAGAGAGAGAGAAACACTGGTGGAGAGAGAGAAACACTGGGGGGAGTGAAAGAGAAATACTGGGGGGAGAGAGAGAAACACTGGGGAGAGAGCGAGAGAGAAAAACACTGGGGGGAGAGAGAGAGAAACAATGGGGGGAGAGATAGAGAAACATTGGGGGAGAGAGAGAGATGAACTGGGGAGGGAGAGAGAGCGAGAAACATTGTGTGGAGGGAGAGAGAGAAACTCAGTCGGGAGAGAGAGAGAGAGAAACACTGGGGTGAGAGAGAGAGAGAAACACTGGTGGAGAGAGAGAAACACTGGGGGAGTGAGAGAGAAATAATGGGGGGAGAGAGAGAAAGACTGGGGGAGTGAGAGAGAGAGAGACAGTGGTGGGAGAGAGAGAGACACTGGGGGGAGAGAGAGAGAAACACAGCAGGGGGAGAGAGAGACACACTGGGGGGAGAGAGAGAGATACACTGGGGGAGAGTGAGAAACACTGGGGGTGAGAGAGAGAAACACTGTGGAGGAGAGAGAGAAACACTGGGGGGGGAGAGAGAGAGAGAAGCACTGGTGGAAAGAGAGAAACACTGGAGAAAGAGAGAGAGATGCACAGGGGGAGAGAGAGAAACATTGGGGAGAGAGCGAGAGAGATACTGGGGAGAGAGAGAGAGCGAGTAGCATTGTGTGGAGAGAGAGAAAGAAACTCAGTCGGGAGAGAGAGAGAGAGAGAGAGACACTGTGGAGGAGAGAGAGAAACACTGGTCTCAGAGAGAGAGAGAGAAACACTGGGGGAGAGCGAGAAACACTGGAGGGAGAGAGAGAAACACTGGGGAGGAGAGAGAGAGAGAGAAACACTGGGGGGGGAGAGAGAGAAAAACACTGGGGGGAGAGAGAGAGAGAAACACTGGGGGGAGAGAGAGAGAAACACTGGGGAGAGAGAAAAACACTGGGGGGGGAGAGAGAGAAACACTGCGGAGGAGAGAGAGAAACACTGGGGGGAGAGTTAGAGAGAAACACTGGTGGAGAGAGAGAAACACTGGGGAGAGAGAGAGAGAAACACTGGGGGAGAGAGAGAAACACTGGGGGGAGAGAGAGAGAGATAAACACTGGGGGGAGAGAGAGAAAAGCACTGGGGGGAGAGAGAGAGAAACACTGGGGGAGAGAGAGAGAAAAACTGGGGGAGAGAGAGAGAGAGAAACACTGTGGGGAGAGAGCGAAACACTGGGGAGAGATAGAGAAACACTGGGGTGTGACAGAGAAACATTGGTGGGAGAGAAATAGAAACACTGGTGGGAGAGAGAGAATAACACTGGGGGGAGAGAGAGAGAGAGACACTGGTGGGAGAGAGAGAGAGACACTGGGGGGAGAGAGAGCGAAACACAGCGGGGGTGAGAGAGAATCACTGGGGGAGAGAGAGAGACACTGGTGGGAGAGAGAGAGAGGAACACTGTGGAGAGAGAGAGAGAGAGAGAGAGAATCACTGGTGGAGGATAGAGAGAGAGAGAGAGAGAGAGAAACACTGGGGGGCGATAGAGAAACACTGGGGGGAGAGAGAGAGAAACATTGTGGAGAGACAGAGTAACACTGTTGGGAGAGACAGAGAAACACTGGTGGGAGAGAGAGAATAACACTGGGGGGAGAGAGAGATAAACACTGGGGGAGAGAGAGAGAAACACTGGGGGGTGGAGAGAGAGAAACACTGGGTGGAGAGAGGGTGAAACACTGGTGGGAGAGAGAGAGAGAGAAACACCGGGGGGTGAGAGAGAAACACTGGGGAGAGAGGGAGAGAGAGAAACACTGGGGGGTGAGAGAGAAACACTGACAGAGAGAAAGAAACACTGGGGAGAGAGAGGAACACTGGGGAGAGAGAGAGAGAGAAACACTGGGGGAGGAGAGAGTAACAGAGAGAGGAACAGTGTGGGGGTAGAGAGAAAGAGAGAAACACTGGGGGGAGAGAGAGAAACTCTGAGGGGAGAGACAATGAAACACTGGGGGGAGAGAGAGACACACTGGGGAGAGACAGAGAAACACTGGTGGGAGAGACAGAGAAACACTGGTGGAAGAGACATAATAACACTGGGGTGAGAGAGGGATTAACACTGGGGGGAGAGAGAGAGAAAAAAACTGGGGGAGAGAGAGAAACACTGGGGAGAGATAGAGAAACACTGGGGGGTGACAGAGAAACATTGGTGGGAGAGACATAGAAACACTGGTAGGAGAGAGAGAATAACAATGGGGGGAGAGAGAGAAACACCGGGGGGAGAGAGAGAGAGAGACACTGGTGGGAGAGAGAGAGACACTGGGGGGAGAGAGAGATAAACACAGCGGGGGGAGAGAGAGAAACACTGGGGGAACAGAGAGAAACACTGGGGGGGACAGAGAGAGAGACACTGGTGGGAGAGAGAGAGACACTGGGGGGAGAGAGAGCGAAACACAGCGGGGGAAGAGAGAGAAACACTGGGGGAGAGAGAGAAACACTGGGGAGAGAGAGGAACACTGTGGAAAAGAAAGAGAGAAACACTGGGGGAGTAAAGAGAGAGAGAGAAACACTGGGGGGCGATTGAGATACACTGGGGGGAGAGAGAGTGAAAAACTGGGGGGAGAGAGAGAAACACTGTGGGAGAGGGAGAGAGAAACAATGGGGGGAGAGAGAGGGAAACACTGGGGGGAGAGAGAGAAACACTGTGGGGGGAGAGAGAAACACTGGGAGGAGTGAGAGAGAGAGACAGTGGTGGGAGAGAGAGAGACACTGGGGGGAGAGCGAGAGAAACACAGCAGGGGGAGAGAGAGACACACACTGGGGGGAGAGAGAGAGAGATACACTGGGGGAGAGAGAGAAACACTGGGGGTGAGAGAGAGAAACACTGGGGAGGAGAGAGAGAAACACTGGGGGAGAGAGAGAGAGAGAAGCACTGGTGGAGAGAGAGAAACACTGGAGAAAGAGAGAGAGATGCACTGGGGGAGAGAGAGAAACACTGGGGAGAGAGAGAGAGAGAGAAGCAGTGGGGGGAGAGAGAGAGTTGACAGAGAGAAACTCAGTGGGGAGAGAGAGAGAGAGAAACACTGGGGGGAGAGAGAGAAACACTGGGGGGAGAGAGAGAGAAACACTGCGGAGGAGAGAGAGAAACACTGGGGTGAGAGAGAGAGAGAAACACTGGTGGAGAGAGAGAAACACTGGGGGGAGTGAGAGAGAAATACTGGGGGGAGAGAGAGAAACACTGGGGAGAGAGCGAGAGAGAAAAACACTGGGGGGAGAGAGAGAGAAACAATTGGGGGAGAGAGAGAGAAACATTGGGGAGAGAGAGAGAAAAACTGGGGAGGGAGAGAGAGCGAGAAACATTGTGTGGAGAGAGAGAGAGAAACTCAGTCGGGAGAGAGAGAGAGAGAGACACTGGGGAGGAGAGAGAGAAACACTGGTCTGAGAGAGAGAGAGAGAAACACTGGGGGAGAGCGAGAAACACTGGAGGGAGAGAGAGAAACACTGGGGAGGAGAGAGAGAAATAATGGGGAGAGAGAGAGAGAAACACTGGGGGAGAGAGAGAAACACTGGGGGGAGAGAGAGAGAGATAAACACTGGGGGGAGAGAGAGAAAAGCACTGGGGGGAGAGAGAGAGAAACACTGGGGGAGAGAGAGAGAAAAACTGGGGGAGAGAGAGAGAGAGAAACACTGTGGGGAGAGAGCGAAACACTGGGGAGAGATAGAGAAACACTGGGGTGTGACAGAGAAACATTGGTGGGAGAGAAATAGAAACACTGGTGGGAGAGAGAGAATAACACTGGGGGGAGAGAGAGAGAGAGACACTGGTGGGAGAGAGAGAGAGACACTGGGGGGAGAGAGAGCGAAACACAGCGGGGGTGAGAGAGAATCACTGGGGGGAGAGAGAGAGACACTGGTGGGAGAGAGAGAGAGGAACACTGTGGAGAGAGAGAGGGAGAGAGAGAATCACTGGTGGAGGATAGAGAGAGAGAGAGAGAGAGAGAGAGAGAAACACTGGGGGGCGATAGAGAAACACTGGGGGGAGAGAGAGAGAAACATTGTGGAGAGACAGAGTAACACTGTTGGGAGAGACAGAGAAACACTGGTGGGAGAGAGAGAATAACACTGGGGGGAGAGAGAGATAAACACTGGGGGAGAGAGAGAGAAACACTGGGGGGTGGAGAGAGAGAAACACTGGGTGGAGAGAGGGTGAAACACTGGTGGGAGAGAGAGAGAGAGAAACACCGGGGGGTGAGAGAGAAACACTGGGGAGAGAGGGAGAGAGAGAAACACTGGGGGGTGAGAGAGAAACACTGACAGAGAGAAAGAAACACTGGGGAGAGAGAGGAACACTGGGGAGAGAGAGAGAGAGAAACACTGGGGGAGGAGAGAGTAACAGAGAGAGGAACAGTGTGGGGGTAGAGAGAAAGAGAGAAACACTGGGGGGAGAGAGAGAAACTCTGAGGGGAGAGACAATGAAACACTGGGGGGAGAGAGAGACACACTGGGGAGAGACAGAGAAACACTGGTGGGAGAGACAGAGAAACACTGGTGGAAGAGACATAATAACACTGGGGTGAGAGAGGGATAAACACTGGGGGGAGAGAGAGAGAAAAAAACTGGGGGAGAGAGAGAAACACTGGGGAGAGATAGAGAAACACTGGGGGGTGACAGAGAAACATTGGTGGGAGAGACATAGAAACACTGGTAGGAGAGAGAGAATAACAATGGGGGGAGAGAGAGAAACACCGGGGGGAGAGAGAGAGAGAGACACTGGTGGGAGAGAGAGAGACACTGGGGGGAGAGAGAGATAAACACAGCGGGGGGAGAGAGAGAAACACTGGGGGAACAGAGAGAAACACTGGGGGGGACAGAGAGAGAGACACTGGTGGGAGAGAGAGAGACACTGGGGGGAGAGAGAGCGAAACACAGCGGGGGAAGAGAGAGAAACACTGGGGGAGAGAGAGAAACACTGGGGAGAGAGAGGAACACTGTGGAAAAGAAAGATAGAAACACTGGGGGAGTAAAGAGAGAGAGAGAAACACTGGGGGGCGATTGAGATACACTGGGGGGAGAGAGAGTGAAAAACTGGGGGGAGAGAGAGAAACACTGTGGGAGAGGGAGAGAGAAACAATGGGGGGAGAGAGAGGGAAACACTGGGGGGAGAGAGAGAAACACTGTGGGGGGAGAGAGAAACACTGGGAGGAGTGAGAGAGAGAGACAGTGGTGGGAGAGAGAGAGACACTGGGGGGAGAGCGAGAGAAACACAGCAGGGGGAGAGAGAGACACACACTGGGGGGAGAGAGAGAGAGATACACTGGGGGAGAGAGAGAAACACTGGGGGTGAGAGAGAGAAACACTGGGGAGGAGAGAGAGAAACACTGGGGGAGAGAGAGAGAGAGAAGCACTGGTGGAGAGAGAGAAACACTGGAGAAAGAGAGAGAGATGCACTGGGGGAGAGAGAGAAACACTGGGGAGAGAGAGAGAGAGAGAAGCAGTGGGGGGAGAGAGAGAGAAAAACACTGGGGTGAGAGAGAGAGAGAGAAACACTGGGGGGAGAGAGAGAGTTGACAGAGAGAAACTCAGTGGGGAGAGAGAGAGAGAGAAACACTGGGGGAGAGAGAGAAACACTGGGGGGAGAGAGAGAGAAACACTGCGGAGGAGAGAGAGAAACACTGGGGTGAGAGAGAGAGAGAAACACTGGTGGAGAGAGAGAAAAACTGGGGGGAGTGAGAGAGAAATACTGGGGGGAGAGAGAGAAACACTGGGGAGAGAGCGAGAGAGAAAAACACTGGGGGGAGAGAGAGAGAAACAATTGGGGGAGAGAGAGAGAAACATTGGGGAGAGAGAGAGAAAAACTGGGGAGGGAGAGAGAGCGAGAAACATTGTGTGGAGAGAGAGAGAGAAACTCAGTCGGGAGAGAGAGAGATAGAGACACTGGGGAGGAGAGAGAGAAACACTGGTCTGAGAGAGAGAGAGAGAAACACTGGGGGAGAGCGAGAAACACTGGAGGGAGAGGGAGAAACACTGGGGAGGAGAGAGAGAAACACTGGGGGGAGAGAGAGAGAAACAGTGGGGGAGAGATCGAAACACTGGGTGAGAGAGAGAGAGAAACACTGGGGGAGAGAGAGAAACACTGGGGGGAGAGAGAGAGAAACACTGCGGAGGAGAGATAGAAACACTGGGGGGAGAGTTAGAGAGAAACACTGGTGGAGAGAGAGAAACACTGGGGGGAGAGAGAGAGAGATAAACACTGGGGGGAGAGAGAGAAAAGCACAGGGGGGAGAGAGAGAGAACCACTGGGGGAGAGAGAGAGAAAAACTGGGGGAGAGAGAGAGAGAAACACTGTGGGGAGAGAGCGAAACACTGGGGAGAGATAGAGAAACACTGGGGTGTGACAGAGAAACATTGGTGTGAGAGACATAGAAACACTGGTGGGAGAGAGAGAATAACACTGGGGGGAGAGAGAGAAACACTGGGGGGAGAGAGAGAGAGACACTGGTGGGAGAGAGAGAGATACTGGGGGGAGAGAGAGATAAACACAGCGGGGGGAGAGAGAAACACTGGGGGGAGAGAGAGAAACACTGGGGGGAGAGAGAGAGAGAGACACTGGTGGGAGAGAGAGAGAGAGACACTGGGTGGAGAGAGAGCGAAACACAGCGGGGGTGAGAGAGAAACACTCAGGGGAGAGAGAGAAACACTGGGGAGAGAGAGGAACACTGTGGAGAGAGTGAGAGAGAAACACTGGTGTAGGAAAGAGAGAGAGAGAGAAACACTGGGGGGCGATAGAGAAACACTGGGGGGAGAGAGAGAGAAACATTGTGGAGAGACAGAGAAACACTGTTGGGAGAGTCAGAGAAACACTGGTGGGAGAGAGAGAATAACACTGGGGGGAGAGAGAGATAAACACTGGGGAAGAGAGAAAGAAACACTGGGGGGTGGAGAGAGAGAAACACTGGGTGGAGAGAGGGTGAAACACTGGTGGGAGAGAGAGAGAGAGAAACACTGGGGGTGAGAGAGAAACACTGGGGAGAGAGGGAGAGAGAGAAACACAGGGGGGAGAGAGAGAAACACTGGCAGAGAGAAAGAAACACTGGGGAGAGAGAGGAACCCTGGGGAGAGAGAGAGAGAAAAACACTGGGGGAGGAGAGAGTGAGAGAGAGAGGAACAGTGTGGGGGTAGAGAGAAAGAGAGAAACACTGGGGGGAGAGAGATAAACTCTGAGGGGAGAGACAATGAAACACTGGGGGGAGAGAGAGAAACACTGGGGAGAGACAGAGAAACACTGGTGGGAGAGACAGAGAAACACTGGTGGAAGAGACAGAATAACACTGGGGTGAGTGAGGGATAAACACTGGGGGGAGAGAGAGAGAAACACTGGGGGGATAGAGAGAGAGAAACACTGGGGGTAGAGAGAGAGAAACACTGGGCGGATAGAGAGAGAGAAACACTGGGGGGAGAGAGAGAGAAACATTGGGGGAGAGAGAGAGAAAAACTGGGGAGAGAGAGAGAGCGAGAAACATTGTGTGGAGAGAGAGAGAGAAACTCAGTCGGGAGAGAGAGAGAGAAACACTGGGGAGGAGAGAGAGAAACACTGGTCTGAGAGAGAGAGAGAGAGAAACACTGGGGGAGAGCGAGAAACACTGGAGGGAGAGAGAGAAACACTGCGGAGGATAGAGAGAAACACTGGGGGGAGAGAGAGAGAAACACTGCTGGCGAGAGAAAAACACTGGGGGAGAGCGAGAAACACTGGGGGGAGAGAGAGAGAAACAGTGGGGGAGAGATAGAAACACTGGGGGAGAGAGAGTGAGAAAAACACTGGGGGGAGAGAGAGAGAGAGAAGCACTGGGGGGGGGGAGAGAGAGAAAAACACTGGGGAGAGAGAGAGAGAGAAACACTGGGGGAGAGAGAGAGAAACACTGGGGGAGAGAGAGAAACACTGGGGGGAGAGAGAGAGAAACACTGCGGAGGAGAGAGAGAAACACTGGGGGGAGAGTTAGAGAGAAACACTGGTGGAGAGAGAGAAACACTGGGGTGAGAGAGAGAGAAACACTGGGGGAGAGAGAGAAACACTGGGGGGAGAGAGAGAGAGATAAACACTGGGGGGGGGAGAGAGAAAAGCACAGGGGGAGAGAGAGAGAAACACTGGGGGAGAGAGAGAGAAAAACTGGGGGAGAGAGAGAGAGAGAAACACTGTGGGGAGAGAGCGAAACACTGGGGAGAGATAGAGAAACACTGGGGTGTGACAGAGAAACATTGGTGTGAGAGACAGAGAAACACTGGTGGGAGAGAGAGAATAACACTGGGGGAAGAGAGAGAAACACTGGGGGGAGAGAGAGAGAGACACTGGTGGGAGAGAGAGAGACACTGGGGGGAGAGAGAGATAAACACAGCGGGGGGAGAGAGAGAAACACTGGGGGGAGAGAGAGAAACACTGGGGGGAGAGAGAGAGAGAGGCACTGGTGGGAGAGATAGAGAGAGACACTGGGGGGAGAGAGAGCGAAACACATCGGGGTTGAGAGAGAAATACTGGGG
This sequence comes from Heptranchias perlo, assembly GCF_035084215.1. Taxonomy (NCBI): domain Eukaryota; kingdom Metazoa; phylum Chordata; class Chondrichthyes; order Hexanchiformes; family Hexanchidae; genus Heptranchias; species Heptranchias perlo. The sequence continues at coordinate 17,016,883 of NC_090365.1, read as the reverse complement.
GGAGAGAGAGAAACACTGGGGAGAGAGAGGAACACTGTGGGGAGAGAGAGAAACACTGGTGGAGGAAAGAGAGAGAGAGAGAAACACTGGGGGGCGATAGAGAAACACTGGGGGGAGAGAGAGAGAAACACTGGGGGAGGAGAGTGAGAGAGAGAGGAACAGTGTGGGGGAAGAGAGAAAGAGAGAAACACTGGGGGGAGAGAGAGAAACTCTGAGGGGAGAGACAATGAAACACTGGGGGGAGAGAGAGAAACACTGGGGAGAGACAGAGAAACACTGGTGGGAGAGACAGAGAAACACTGGTGGAAGAGACAGAATAACACTGGGGTGAGTGAGGGATAAACACTGGGGGGAGAGAGAGAGAAACACTGGGGGGAGAGAGAGAGAGAAACACTGGGGGTAGAGAGAGAGAAACACTGGGCGGATAGAGAGAGAGAAACACTGGGGGGAGAGAGAGAGAGAAACACTGGGGGGAGAGAGAGGGAAACACTGGGGGGAGAGAGAGAAACACTGTGGGGAGAGAGAGAAACACTGGGGGGAGTGAGAGAGAGAGACAGTGGTGGGAGAGAGAGAGACACTGGGGGGAGAGAGAGAGAAACATAGCGGGGGGAGAGAGGGACACACTGGGGGGAGAGAGAGAGAGATACACTGGGGGAGAGAGAGAGAGAAGCACTGGGGGAGAGATAGAAACACTGGGGAGAGAGATAGAGAGAAACAGTGGGGGAGAGAGAGAGAAAAACACTGGGGGGAGAGAGAGAGAAACACTTTGGGAGAGTGATAGAGAAACACTGGGGGTAGAGAGAGAAACACTGGGGGGAGTGAGAGATAAATACTGGGGGGAGAGAGAGAAACACTGGGGAGAGAGAGAGAGAGAAAAACACTGGGGGGAGAGAGAGAGAAACACTGGGGGGAGAGAGAGAGAAACATTGGGGGAGAGAGAGAGAAAAACTGGGGAGAGAGAGAGAGCGAGAAACATTGTGTGGAGAGAGAGAGAGAAACTCAGTCGGGAGAGAGAGCGAGAAACACTGGGGAGGAGAGAGAGAAACACTGGTCTGAGAGAGAGAGTGAGAAACACTGGGGGAGAGCGAGAAACACTGAAGGGGGAGAGAGAAACACTGGGGAGGAGAGAGAGAAACACTGGGGGGCGAGTGAGAGAAACACTGGTGGATAGAGACAAACACTGCGTGGAGAGAGAGAGAAACAGTGGGGGAGCGATAGAAACACTGGGGGAGAGTGATAGATAAACACTGGGGGGAGAGAGAGAGAGAGCTGAGAGAGAGAAACTCAGTGGGGAGAGAGAGTGAAACACTGGGGAGGAGCGAGAGAACACCTGGGGGGAGAGGGAGAGAAACACTGCGGAGGAGAGAGAGAAAAGCACTGGGGGGAGAGAGAGAGAAACACTGGGGGAGAGAGAGAGAAAAACTGGGGAGAGAGAGAGAGAGAGAGCGAGAAACTTTGTGTGGAGAGAGAGAGAGAGAGAGAGAGAAACTCAGTCGGGAGAGAGAGAGAGAAACACTGGGGGGAGAGAGAGAAACACTGGGGAGGAGAAAGAGAAACACTGGGGGGAGAGAGAGAGAAACACTGGTAGAGAGAGACAAACACTGGGGGGAGACAGAGAGAAACACTGGGAGGAGAGAGAGAAACACTGGGGGAGAGAGAGAGAAAAAAACACTGGGGAGAGAGAGTAACACAGGGGGAGAGAGAGAAATGCTGGGGGACAGAGAGAGAAACACTGGGTAGATAGAGAGAGAGAGAAACACTGTGGGGAGAGAGAGAAACACTGGGGAGAGAGAGGAACACCGTGGAGAGAGAGAGAGAGAAACACTGTGGGAGGAAAGAGAGAGAGAGAAAAACACTGTGGGGATAGAGAGAGAGAGAGAGAAACACTGTGGGGATAGAGGGAGAGAGAGAGAAACACTGGGGGGAGATAGAGAAACACTGGGGGGGAGAGAGAGAAACACTGGGGAGAGACAGAGAGAAACACTGGGGAGAGACAGAGAGAAACACTGGGGAGAGACAGAGAAACACTGGTGGGAGAGTCAGAGAAACACTGGTGGGAGAGAGAGAATAACACTGGGGGGAGAGAGATAAACACTGGGGGGAGAGAGAGAGAATAACTGGGGGGAGAGAGAGAGAAACACTGGGGGGAGAGAGAGAGAGAAACACTGGGTGGAGAGAGGGTGAAACAGTGGTGGGAGAGATGGAGAGAGAAACACTGGGGGAGGAGAGAGAGAAACACTGGGGGAGAGAGAGAGAAACACTGGGGAGAGAGAGGAACAATGGGGAGAGAGAGAGAGAAACACTGCGGGAGGAGAGAGTGAGAGAGAGAGAGAGAAACAGTGTGGGGATAGAGAGAGAGAGAGAAACACTGGGGGGAGAGAGAGAAACACTGGGGGGAGAGAGAGAAACAGTGGGGGGAGAGTGAGAGAAACACCGGAGGGAGAGAGAGAGAAACGCTGGGGATAGACAGAGAAACACTGCTGGGAGAGATAGAGAAACACTGGTGGGAGAGAGGGAATAGCACTGGGGGGAGAGAGAGAGAAACACTGGGGAGAGACAGAGAGAAACACTGGGGAGAGTCAGAGAAACACTGGTGGGAGAGACAGAGAAACACTGGTGGGAGAGAGAGAATAACACTGGGGGGAGAGAGAGAGAAAAACTGTGGGGAGAGAGAAAGAAACACTTGGGGGAGAGAGAGAAACACTGGGGGAGAGAGAGAGAAACACTGGGGATAGAGAGGAACAATGGGGAGAGAGAGAGAGAATCACTGGGGGGGTGAGAGAGAGAAACACTGGGGAGAGAGAGAGCAACACTGCGGGGAGAGAGAGAAACACTGGAGAGAGAGGGAGAGAGAGAAACACTGGGGGGAGAGAGAGAAACACTGGGGGAGAGAGAGAGAAACACTGGGGAGAGAGAGGAACAATGGGGAGAGAGAGAGAGAAACACTGTGGGAGGAGAGAGTGAGAGAGAGAGAGAAACAGTGTGGGGATAGAGAGAGAGAGAGAAACATTGGGGGGAGAGACAGAAACACTGGGGGGAGAGTGAGAGAAACACTGGGGGGAGAGAGAGAGAAACGCTGGGGAGAGATAGAGAAACACTGGTGGGAGAGATAGAAAAACACTGGTGGGAGAGAGAGAATAGCACTCGGGAGAGAGAGAGATAAACACTGGGGGGAGAGAGAGAGAAACATTGGGGGGAGAGAGGGAGAGAAACACTGGGGGGATAGAGAGAGATACACTGGGGGGAGAGAGAGAAAAACTGGGGGAGAGAGAGAGAAACAACGGGGGGAGAGAGAGAAACATCGGGGGGAGATAGAGAGAGATACTGGGGGGAGAGAGGTAGACACTGGGGGGAGAGAGAGAGACATTGGGGGGAGAGAGAGTGAGAGAGAAACACTGGGGGAGAGAGAGAGAGAAACACTGGGGGCGAGAGAGAGAAACACTGGTGGAGAGAGACAAACACTGGGGGGAGAGAGAGAGAAACAGTGGGGGAGCGATAGAAACACTGGGGGAGAGAGAGTGAGAAAACACTGGGGGAGAGAGAGAGTGAAACACTGGGGGGCGAGCGAGAGAAAAACACTGGGGGAGAGTGATAGATAAACACTGGGAGGAGAGAGAGAGAGAGCTGAGAGAGAGAAACTCAGTGGGGAGAGAGAGTGAAACACTGGGGAGGAGAGAGAGAACACCTGGGGGGAGAGGGAGAGAAACACTGCGGAGGAGAGAGAGAAAAGCACTGGGGGGAGAGAGAGAGAAACACTGGGGGATAGAGAGAGAAAAACTGGGGAGAGAGAGAGAGAGCGAGAAACTTTGTGTGGAGAGAGAGAGAGAGAGAGAGAGAAACTCAGTCGGGAGAGAGAGAGAGAAACACTGGGGGGAGAGAGAGAAACACTGGGGAGGAGAAAGAGAAACACTGGGGGGAGAGAGAGAGAAACACTGGTAGAGAGAGACAAACACTGGGGGGAGACAGAGAGAAACACTGGGAGGAGAGAGAGAAACACTGGGGGAGAGAGAGAGAAAAAAACACTGGGGAGAGAGAGAGAGAAACACAGGGGGAGAGAGAGAAATGCTGGTTGACAGAGAGAGAAACACTGGGTAGATAGAGAGAGAGAGAAACACTGTGGGGAGAGAGAGAAACACTGGGGAGAGAGAGGAACACCGTGGAGAGAGAGAGAGAGAAACACTGGGGGAGGAAAGAGAGAGAGAGAAAAACACTGTGGGGATAGAGAGAGAGAGAGAGAGAAACACTGTGGGGATAGAGGGAGAGAGAGAGAAACACTGGGGGGAGATAGAGAAACACTGGGGGGGAGAGAGAGAAACACTGGGGAGAGACAGAGAGAAACACTGGGGAGAGACAGAGAAACACTGGTGGGAGAGACAGAGAAACACTGGTGGGAGAGAGAGAATAACACTGGGGGGAGAGAGAGAGAATAACTGGGGGGAGAGAGAGAGAAACACTGGGGGGAGAGAGAGAGAGAAAAACACTGGGTGGAGAGAGGGTGAAACAGTGGTGGGAGAGATGGAGAGAGAAACACTGGGGGAGGAGAGAGAGAAACACTGGGGAGAGAGAGAGAAACACTGGGGAGAGAGAGGAACAATGGGGAGAGAGAGAGAGAAAGACTGCGGGAGGAGAGAGTGAGAGAGAGAGAGAAACAGTGTGGGGATAGAGAGAGAGAGAGAAACACTGGGGGGAGAGAGAGAAACACTGGGGGGAGAGAGAGAAACACTGGGGGAGAGTGAGAGAAACACCGGAGGGAGAGAGAGAGAAACGCTGGGGATAGACAGAGAAACACTGGTGGGAGAGATAGAGAAACACTGGTGGGAGAGAGGGAATAGCACTGGGGGGAGAGAGAGAGAAATACTGGGGAGAGACAGAGAGAAACACTGGGGAGAGTCAGAGAAACACTGGTGGGAGAGACAGAGAAACACTGGTGGGAGAGAGAGAATAACACTGGGTGGAGAGAGAGAGAAAAACTGTGGGGAGAGAGAAAGAAACACTTGGGGGAGAGAGAGAAACACTGGGGGAGAGAGAGAGAAACACTGGGGATAGAGAGGAACAATGGGGAGAGAGAGAGAGAATCACTGGGAGGTGAGAGAGAGAAACACTGGGGAGAGAGAGAGCAACACTGGGGGGAGAGAGAGAAACACTGGAGAGAGAGGGAGAGAGAGAAACACTGGGGGGAGAGAGAGAAACATTGGGGGAGAGAGAGAGAAACACTGGGGAGAGAGAGGAACAATGGGGAGAGAGAGAGAGAAACACTGTGGGAGGAGAGAGTGAGAGAGAGAGAGAAACAGTGTGGGGATAGAGAGAGAGAGAGAAACATTGGGGGGAGAGACAGAAACACTGGGTGGAGAGTGAGAGAAACACTGGGGGGAGAGAGAGAGAAACGCTGGGGAGAGAGAGAGAGAAACATTGGGGGGAGAGAGGGAGAGAAACACTGGGGGGATAGAGAGAGATACACTGGGGGGAGAGAGAGAAAAACTGGGGGAGAGAGAGAGAAACAACGGGGGGAGAGAGAGAAACACCGGGGGGAGATAGAGAGAGATACTGGGGGGAGAGAGGTAGACACTGGGGGGAGAGAGAGAGAGAAACACTGGGGGGAGAGAGAGAGGGAGAGAGAGAGAGAAACAATGTGGGGAGAGAGATGAACACTGTGGGGAGAGAGAGAGAGACACTGGTGGGAGGGAGATGGACACTGGGGGCAGAGAGAGAGGGAGAGAGAGAGAGAAACATTGGGGGAGAGCGAGAGAGAGAAAAACTGGGGGGGAGAGAGAGAGAAACACTGGAGAGTGAGAGAAACACTGGGGGGAGAGAGAGAAACACTGGGGAGAGAGAGTGAAACACTGGGGGTGGAGAGAGAAACAGTGGGGTGAGAGAGAGAGAAACACTGGCGGGATGGAGGGAGGGATATAGAGAAACACTGGGGGGTGGAGAGAGAGAGAAACACTGCGGGTAGAGAGAGAAACACTGGGGAGAGAGTGAAACACTGGGGAGAGAGAGAAGCACTGGGGAGAGAGACAGAAGCACTGGGGGTGGAGGGAGAGAAACATTGGGGAGAGAGAGAGAAAGACTGGGGGAGAGAGAGAGAGAAACACTGTGGGGAGAGAGAGAAACACTGGGGAGACAGAGGAACACTGTGGAGAGAGAGAGAAACACTGGGGGAGGAAAGAGAGAAAGAGAGAATCACTGTGTGGATAGAGAGAGAGAGAAACAATGGGGGGAAATAGAGAAACACTGGGGGCAGCGAGAGAGAAACACTGGGGAGAGACAGAGAGACACTGGTGGGAGAGACAGAGAAACACTGGTGGGAGTGAGAGAATAACACTGAGGGGAGAGAGAGATAAACACTGCGGGGAGAGAGAGAAACACTGGGGTGAGTGAGAGAGAAACACTGGGGGAAGAGAGAGACACAAACACTGGGTGGAGAGAGGGTGAAACATTGGTGGGAGAGAGAGAGAGAGACACTGGTGGGAGAGAGAGAGACAATGGTGGGAGAGAGAGAGAGAGAGAAACACTGGGGGAGAGTGAGAGAGAAACACTTGGGGGAGACAGAGAAACACTGGTGGGAGAGACAGAGAAACACAGGTGGGAGAGAGAGAATAACACTGTGGAGAGAGAGAGAGAAACACCGGGGGGAGAGAGAGAGAGATACTGGGGGGAGAGAGGTAGACACTGGGGGGAGAGAGAGAGACATTGGGGGGAGAGAGAGTGAGAGAGAAACACTGGGGGAGAGAGAGAGAGAAACACTGGGGGTGAGAGAGAAACACTGGGGGGAGAGAGAGAGAGAGAAACACTGGGGTGAGAGAGATAAACACTGGGGTGATGGAGAAACACTGGGGAGAGAGAGAGAAACACCGTGGAGAGAGAGAGAAATACTGGGGGGAGAGAGAGAACAACTGGGGGGAGGAGATTGAGAAACACTGGGGAGGGGGACAGAGAGAGAAACACTGGGGAGAGAGAGAGGGAGAGAGTAATACTGGGGTGAGAGAGAGAGAAACACTGCGGGGAGGAGAGAGGGAAACACTGGGTGGAGAGAGGGAGAGTAACACTGGGGGAGAGAAAGATTTAAACACTCGGGGTAGAGAGAGAGAAAAACTCGGGGGAGAGTGAGAGAGAAACACTGGGGGAGATAGAGAAACACTGGGGGGCGGAGAGAGAGAGAAACACTGGGGGTGAGAGAGAAACACTGGAGAGGGAGAGAAACACTGGGGAGCGAGAGAGAAACACCGGGGAGAGAGAGAGAAATACTTGGGGGAGAGAGAGAAAAACAGGGGGGGGAGGAGAGAGAGAAACACTGGGGAGGGGGACAGAGAGAGAAACAATGGGGGAGAGAGGGAGAAACAGTGGGGGGAGGAGAGTGTAAGAAACACTGGGGGAGAGAGAGAGAGAGAAACACATGGTGTGGGAGAGAGAGAGAAACACTGGGGGGGGAGAGAAAAAAACTGGTGGGAGGAAAGAGGGAAACACTGGGTGGAGAGAGAGAGAGAAACACTGGGGGAAGAGAGAGAAACACTGGGGGAGGAGAGATTGATATACACTGGGGGGAGAGAGAGAGAAACACTGGGAGAGAGAGAGAAACACTCGGGGGAGAGAGAGAGATATACTGGGGGGAGGAGAAAGAAACACTGGGGGGGAGAGAGAGAGAGAAACACTGGGGTGGAGAGAGAGAGACACTGTGGGGAGAAGAGATTGCGATACAGTGGGGGGAGAGAGAGAGAGAAACACTGGGGGAGGAGAGAGGGAAACATTGGGGGAGAGAGAGAAACACTGGGGGAGAGAGAGAGAGAAACACTGGGGGGAGAGAGTGAAAGACTGGGGGGAGAGAGGGAGAGAAACACTGGGGGGAGATAGAGAGAAAGACTGGGGGAGAGAGAGAAACAGTGGGGCGAGAGAGAGAGAAACACTGGGGGGAGATAGAGAAATACTGGGGGGCGGAGAGTGAGAGAAACACTGGGGGTGAGAGGGAAACATTGGGGAGAGAGAGAAACACTGGGGAGAGAGAGAGAAACACCGGGGAGAGAGAGAGAAATACTGGGTGGAGAGAGAGAAACACTGGGGGAGAGAGAGGGAAACACTGGGGTGAGAGAGAGAGAGAGAGAGAGAGAAACACTTGGGGGAGAGAGATAGAGAGAAACACTGGGGGGCGAGAGAGAGAGAAACATTGTGGGGAGAGAGAGAAACACTGGGGGAAGAGAGAGAAACACGAGGGTGAGAGAGAGAAACACTGGGGGGAGAGAGAGAGAGAAACACTTGGGGGAGAGAGAGAAAGGCTGGGGGGAGAGAGAGAGAGAAACACTGGGGGAGAGAGAGAGAAAGACTGCGGGGAGAGAGAGAAACACTGGGGGGCGGAGAGAGAGCGAAACACTGGGGGTGAGACAGAAACATTGGGGATAGAGAGAAACACTGGGGAGAGCGAGAGAAACACCGGGGAGAGAGAGAGAAATACTGGGGGGAAAGAGAGAAACACTGGGGGGAGAGATAGAGAAACACTGGGGAGGGGGACAGAGAGAGAAACACTGGGGAGGGAGAGAGAGAAACACAGAGGGGGGGAGAGAGAGAGAAAAAAATGGGGGTGGAGAGCGAGAGAGTGAAACACTGGGGAGAGAGAGGGAGAGAGAAATACAGGGGTGAGAGAGATAAACACTGGGGAGAGAGAGAGAAGCACTGGTGGGAGAGAGAGAAACATTGCGGGGAGAGAGAGAAACACTGGGGGAGAGAGAGAGAGAGAAACACTTGGGGGAGAGAGAGAAAGACTGGGGGGAGAGAGAGAGATAAACACTGGGGGGAGAGAGAGATAAAGACTGGGGGAGAGAGAGAGAAAAACTGGGGGGAGCAGAGAGGGAAACACTGGGGGAGAGAGAGAAACACTGGGGGGAGAGAGAGAGAGAAACACTTGGGGGAGAGAGAGAAAGACTGGAGGGCGAGAGAGAGAGAAAAACTGGGGGGAGAGAGAGATAAAGACTGGGGGGAGAGAGAGAAACAGTGGGGCGAGAGAGAGAGAAACACTGGGGGGAGATAGAGAAACACTGGGGGGCGGAGAGAGAGAGAAACACTGGGGGTGAGACAGAAACACTGGGGGTGAGAGAGAGAAACACTGGGGGGGGAGAAATTGAGATACACTGGGGGGAGAGAGAGAGTGAAATACTGGGGGGAGCAGAGAGGGAATCACTGGGGGAGAGAGAGAAACACTGGGAGTAGAGATAGAGAGAAACACTTGGGGGAGAGAGAGAGAAAGACAGGGGGAGAGAGAGAAACAGTGGGGCGAGTGAGAGAGAAACACTGGGGGGAGATAGAGAAACACTGGGGGGCGGAGAGAGAGAGAAACACTGGGGGTGAGAGAGAAACACTGGGGAGAGAGAGAAACACTGGGGAGAGAGAGAGAAACACCGGGGAGAGAGAGAGAAATACTGGGGGAAGAGAGAGAACAACTGGTGGGAGGAGAGTGAGAAACACTGGGGAGGGGGACAGAGAGAGAAACACTGGGGAGGGAGAGAGAGAAACACAGAGGGGGGGAGAGAGAGAGAAAAAAATGGGGGTGGAGAGCGAGAGAGTGAAACACTGGGGAGAGAGAGAGGGAGAGAGAAATACAGGGGTGAGAGAGATAAACACTGGGGAGAGAGAGTGAAGCACTGGGGGAAGAGAGAGAAACACGGGGGGTGAGAGAGAGAAACACTGGGGGGGGCGAAATTGAGATACACTGGGGGGAGAGAGAGAGTGAAATACTGGGGGGAGCAGAGAGGGAATCACTGGGGGAGAGAGAGAAACACTGGGAGTAGAGATAGAGAGAAACACTTGGGGGAGAGAGAGAGAAAGACTGGGGGGAGAGAGAGAAACAGTGGGGCGAGTGAGAGAGAAACACTGGGGGGAGATAGAGAAACACTGGGGGGCGGAGAGAGAGAGAAACACTGGGGGTGAGAGGGAAACATTGGGGATAGAGAGAAACACTGGGGAGAGAGAGAAACACCGGGGAGAGAGAGAAAAATACTGGGGGGAAAGAGAGAATCACTGGGGGGAGAGAGAGAGAAACACTGGGGTGAGAGAGAGAGAGAGAGAAACACTGGGGGGAGAGAGAGAGAGAAACACTGGGGGGCGAGAGAGAGAGAAACACTGCGGGGTGGAGAGAGGGAAACAGTGGGTGGAAAGAGAGAGAGAAACACTGGGGAGAGAGAGAAACACTGGGGAGAGAGAGAAACACTGGGGAGAGAGAGAGAGAAAGACTGGGGGGAGAGAGAGAAACAGTGGGGCGAGAGAGAGAGAGAAACACTGGGGGGAGGAGAAATTGAGATACACTGGGGGGAGAGAGAGAGAGAAACACTGGGGGGAGCAGAGAGGGAAACATTGGGGGAGAGAGAGAAACACTGGGGGGAGAGAGATAGAGAGAGACACTGGGGTGCGAGAGAGAGTGAAACACTGCGGGGTGGTGAGAGGGAAACACTGGGTGGAGAGAGAGAGAGAAACACTGGGGAGAGAGAGAGAGAGAAACACTGGGGGGAGATAGAGAAACAATGTGGGGCGGAGAGAGAGAAACACTGGGGGTGAGAGAGAAACACTAGGGAGAGAGAGAAACACTGGGGAGAGAGAGAGAAACACCGGGGAGAGAGAGAGAAATACTGGGGGAAGAGAGAGAACAACTGGTGGGAGGAGAGTGAGAAACACTGGGGAGGGGGACAGAGAGAGAAACACTGGGGAGAGAGAGAGAGAAACACAGAGGGGGGAGAGAGAGAAAAAAAATGGGGGTGGAGAGAGAGAGTGAAACACTGGGGAGAGAGAGAGGGAGAGAGAAATACAGGGGTGAGAGATATAAACACTGGGGAGAGAGAGTGAAGCACTGGGGGAAGAGAGAGAAACACTGGGGGTGAGAGAGAGAAACACTGGGGGGGGGAGAAATTGAGATACACTGGGGGGAGAGAGAGTGTGAAACACTGGGGGGAGCAGAGAGGCAATCACTGGGGGAGAGAGAGAAACACTGGGGGGAGAGAGAGAGAGAAACACTTGGGGGAGAGAGAGAAAGACTGGGGGGAGAGAGAGAGATAAACACTGGGAGGAGAGAGAGAGAAAGACTGGGGGAGAGAGAGAAACAGTGGGGCGAGAGAGAGAGAGAAACACTGGGGGGAGGAGAAATTGAGATACACTGGGGGGAGAGAGAGAGAGAAACACTGGGGGGAGCAGAGAGGGAAACACTGGGGGAGAGAGAGAAACACTGGGGGGAGAGAGAGAGAGAAACACTTGGGGGAGAGAGAGAAAGACTGGGGGGAGAGAGAGAGAGAAACACTGGGGGGAGAGAGAGAGTAAGACTGGGGGGAGAGAGAGAAACAGTTGGGCGAGAGAGAGAGAAACACTGGGGGGAGATAGAGAAACACTGGGGGGCGGAGAGAGAGAGAAACACTGCGGGTGAGACAGAAACATTGGGGATAGAGAGAAACACTGGGGAGAGAGAGTGAAACACCGGGGAGAGAGAGAGAAACACTGAGGGGAGAGAGAGAGAGAGAAACACTGGGGGGCGAGAGTGAGAGAAACACTGCGTGGTGGAGAGAGGGAAACACTGGGTGGAGAGAGAGAGAGAAACACTGGGGAGAGAGAGAAACACTGGGGAGAGAGAGAGAAACACCGGGGAGAGAGAGAGATTTACTGGGGGATGAGAGAGAACAACTGGTGGGAGGAGAGTGAGAAACACTGGGGAGGGGGACAGAGAGAGAAACACTGTGGAGAGAGAGAGAGAAACACAGAGGGGGGGAGAGAGAGAGAAAAAAATGGGGGTGGAGAGAGAGAGAGTGAAACACCGGGGAGAGAGAGAGGGAGAGAGAAATACAGGGGTGAGAGAGATAAACACTGGGGAGAGAGAGTGAAGCACTGGTGGGAGAGAGAGAAACATTGCGGGGAGAGAGAGAAACACTGGGGGAAGAGAGAGAAACACTGGGGGTGAGAGAGAGAAACACTGGGGGGAGGAGAAATTGAGATACACCGGGGGGAGAGAGTGAGAGAAACACTGGGGGGAGCAGAGAGGGAAACACTGGGGGAGAGAGAGAAACACTGGGGGGAGAGAGAGAGAGAAACACTTGGGGGAGAGAGAGAAAGACTGGGGGGAGAGAGAGAGAGAAACACTGGGGGAGAGAGAGAGAAAGACTGGGGGTGAGAGAGAAACACTGGGGAGAGAGAGAAAGACTGGGGGGAGAGAGAGAGAGAGAAACACTGGGGGGAGAGAGAGAGAAAGACTGGGGGGAAAGAGAGAAACACTGGGGGGAGAGAGAGAGAAAGACTGGGGGGAGATAGAGAAACACTGGTGGGCGGAGAGAGAGAGAAACACTGGGGGTGAGACAGAAACATTGGGGATAGAGAGAAACACTGGGGAGAGAGAGAGAAACACCGGGGAGAGAGAAAGAAATACTGGGGGGAAAGAGAGAAACACTGGGGGGGAGAGAGAGAGAAACACTGGTGTGAGAGAGAGAGAGAGAGAAACACTGCGGGGAGAGAGAGAGAGAGAAACACTGGGGGGCGAGAGAGAGAGAAACACTGCGGGGTGGAGAGAGGGAAACACTGGGTGGAGAGAGAGAGAGAAACACTGGGGAGAGAGAGAGAGAGAAACACTGGGGGGTGATAGAGAAACACTGGGGGGCGGAGAGAGAGAGAAACACTGGGGGTGAGATAGAAACACTGGGGAGAGAGAGAAATACTGGGGAGAGAGAGAAACACCGGGGAGAGAGAGAGAAATACTGGGGGAAGAGAGAGAACAACTGGTGGGAGGAGAGTGAGAAACACTGGGGAGGGGGACAGAGAGAGAAACACTGGGGTTGAGAGAGAGAAACACTGGGGGGGGAGAAATTGAGATACACTGGGGGGAGAGAGAGTGTGAAACACTGGGGGGAGCAGAGAGGGAATCACTGGGTGAGAGAGAGAAACACTGGGGGGAGAGAGAGAGAGAAACACTTGGGGGAGAGAGAGAAAGACTGGGGGAGAGAGAGAAACAGTGGGGCGAGAGAGAGAGAGAAACACTGGGGGGAGGAGAAATTGAGATACACTGGGGGGAGAGAGAGAGAGAAACACTGGGGGGAGCAGAGAGGGAAACACTGGGGGAGAGAGAGAAAAACTGGGGGGAGAGAGAGAGAGAAACACTTGGGGGAGAGAGAGAAAGACTGGGGGGAGAGAGAGAGAGAAACACTGGGGGGAGAGAGAGAGTAAGACTGGGGGGAGAGAGAGAAACAGTGGGGCGAGAGAGAGAGAAACACTGGGGGGAGATAGAGAAACACTGGGGGGGCGGAGAGAGAGAGAAACACTGCGGGTGAGACAGAAACATTGGGGATAGAGAGAAACACTGGGGAGAGAGAGCGAAACACCGGGGAGAGAGAGAGAAATACTGGGGGGAAAGAGAGAAACACTGGGGGGAGAGATAGAGAAACACTGGGGTGAGAGAGAGAGAGAGAGAAACACTGAGGGGAGAGAGAGAGAGAGAAACACTGGGGGGCGAGAGAGAGAGAAACACTGCGGGGTGGAGAGAGGGAAACACTGGGTGGAGAGAGAGAGAGAAACACTGGGGAGAGAGAGAAACACTGGGGAGAGAGAGAGAAACACCGGGGAGAGAGAGAGATTTACTGGGGGATGAGAGAGAACAACTGGTGGGAGGAGAGTGAGAAACACTGGGGAGGGGGACAGAGAGAGAAACACTGGGGAGAGAGAGAGAGAAACACAGAGGGGGGGAGAGAGAGAGAAAAAAATGGGGGTGGAGAGAGAGAGAGTGAAACACTGGGGAGAGAGAGAGGGAGAGAGAAATACAGGGGTGAGAGAGATAAACACTGGGGAGAGAGAGTGAAGCACTGGTGGGAGAGAGAGAAACATTGCGGGGAGAGAGAGAAACACTGGGGGAAGAGAGAGAAACACTGGGGGTGAGAGAGAGAAACACTGGGGGGAGGAGAAATTGAGATACACCGGGGGGAGAGAGTGAGAGAAACACTGGGGGGAGCAGAGAGGGAAACACTGGGGGAGAGAGAGAAACACTGGGGGGAGAGAGAGAGAGAAACACTTGGGGGAGAGAGAGAAAGACTGGGGGGAGAGAGAGAGAGAAACACTGGGGGGAGAGAGAGAGAAAGACTGGGGGTGAGAGAGAAACACTGGGGAGAGAGAGAAAGACTGGGGGGAGAGAGAGAGAGAGAAACACTGGGGGGAGAGAGAGAGAAAGACTGGGGGGAGATAGAGAAACACTGGTGGGCGGAGAGAGAGAGAAACACTGGGGGTGAGACAGAAACATTGGGGATAGAGAGAAACACTGGGGAGAGAGAGAGAAACACCGGGGAGAGAGAAAGAAATACTGGGGGGAAAGAGAGAAACACTGGGGGGGAGAGAGAGATAAACACTGGGGTGAGAGAGAGAGAGAGAGAAACACTGCGGGGAGAGAGAGAGAGAGAAACACTGGGGGGCGAGAGAGAGAGAAACACTGGGGAGAGAGAGAGAGAGAAACACTGGGGGGTGATAGAGAAACACTGGGGGGCGGAGAGAGAGAGAAACACTGGGGGTGAGAGAGAAACACTGGGGAGAGAGAGAAATACTGGGGAGAGAGAGAAACACCGGGGAGAGAGAGAGAAATACTGGGGGAAGAGAGAGAACAACTGGTGGGAGGAGAGTGAGAAACACTGGGGAGGGGGACAGAGAGAGAAACACTGGGGAGAGAGAGAGAGAAACACAGAGGGGGGAGAGAGAGAGAAAAAAATGGGGGTGGAGAGAGAGAGAGTGAAACACTGGGGAGAGAGAGAGGGAGAGAGAAATACAGGGGTGAGAGAGATAAACACTGGGGAGAGAGAGTGAAGCACTGGTGGGAGAGAGAGAAACATTGCGGGGAGAGAGAGAAACACTGGGGGAAGAGAGAGAAACACTGGGGGTGAGAGAGAGAAACACTGGGGGGAGGAGAAATTGAGATACACTGGGGGGAGAGAGAGAGAGAAACACTGGGGTGAGCAGAGAGGGAAACACTGGGGGAGAGAGAGAAACACTGGTGGTAGAGAGAGAGAAACACTTGGGGGAGAGAGAGAAAGACTGGGGGGAGAGAGAGAGAGAAACACTGGGGGGAGAGAGAGAGAAAGACTGGGGGGAGAGACAGAAACAGTGGGGAGGGGGCAGAGAGAGAAGCAATGGGGGGAGAGAGGGAGAAACAGTGGGGGGAGGAGAGTGTAAGAAACACTGTGGGAGAGAGAGATAGAAACACATGGTGTGGGAGAGAGAGAAAAACACTGGGGGGGGCAGATAGAGAAAAAAACTGGTGGGAGGAAAGAGGGAAACACTGGGTGGAGAGAGAGAGAGAAACACTGGGGGAAGCGAGAGAAACACTGGGAGAGGAGAGATTGAGATACACTGGGGGGAGAGAGAGAGAAACACTGGGGGAGAGAGAGAGAGAAACACTCGGGGGAGAGAGAGAGATATACTGGGAGGAGGAGAAAGAAACACTGGGGGGGAGAGAGAGAGAGAAACACTGGGGTGGAGAGTGAGAGACACTGTGGGGAGAAGAGATTGCGATACATTGGGGGAGAGAGAGAGAGAAACACTGGGGGAGGAGAGAGGGAAACATTGGGGGAGAGAGAGAAACACTGGGGGAGAGAGAGAGAGAAACACTGGGGGGAGAGAGTGAAAGACTGGGGGGAAAGAGAGAAACACTGGGGGAAGAGAGAGAGAGAGAAACACTGGGGGGCGAGAGAGAGAGAAACACTGCTGGGTGGAGAGAGGGAAACACTGGGTGGAGAGAGAGAGAGAAACACTGGGGGGCGAGAGAGAGAGAAACACTGCGGGGTGGAGAGAGGGAAACACTGGGTGGAGAGAGAGAGAGAAACACTGGGGAGAGAGAGAGAGAGAAACACTGGGGGGAGATAGAGAAACACTGTGGGGCGGAGAGAAAGAGAAACACGGGGTGAGAGAGAAACACTGGGGAGAGAGAGAAACACTGGGGCGAGAGAGAGAGAAACACAGGGGGGAGGAGAAATTGAGAAACACTGGGGGGAGAGAGAGAGAGAAACACAGGGGGGAGCAGAGAGGGAAACACTGGAGGAGAGAGAGAAACACTGGGCGGAGAGAGAGAAACACTTGGGGTAGAGAGAGAAAGACTGGGGGGAGAGAGAGAGAGAAACACTGGGGTGAGAGAGAGAGAAAGACTGGGGGAGAGAGAGAAACAGTGGGGCGAGAGAGAGAGAAAAACTGGGGGGAGATAGAGAAACACTGGGTGGCGGAGAGAGAGAGAAACACTGGGGGTGAGACAGAAACATTGGGGATTGGGGATAGAGAGAAACACTGGGGGGAGAGAGAAACACCGGGGTGAGAGAGAGAAATACTGGGGGGAAAGAGAGAAACACTGGGGGGAGAGAGAGAGAAACACTGGCGTGAGAGAGAGAGAGAGAGAGAAAAACACTGGGGGGCGAGAGAGAGAGAAACACTGCGGGGTGGAGAGAGGGATACACTGGGTGGAGAGAGAGAGAGAAACACTGGGGAGAGAGAGAGAGAGAAACACTGGGGGGAGATAGAGAAACACTGTGGGGCGGGGAGAGAGAGAAACACTGGGGCTGACAGAGAAACACTGGGGAGAGAGAGAAACACTGGGGAGAGAGAGAGAAACACCGGGGAGAGAGAGAGAAATACTGGGGGAAGAGAGAGAACAACTGGTGGGAGGAGAGTGAGAAACACTGGGGAGGGGGACAGAGAGAGAAGCACTGGGGAGAGAGAGAGAGAAACACAGAGGGGGGGAGAGAGTGAGAAAAAAAATGGGAGTGGAGAGAGAGAGAGTGAAACACTGGGGAGAGAGAGAGGGAGAGAGAAATACAGGGGTGAGAGAGATAAACACTGGGGAGAGAGAGTGAAGCACTGGTGGGAGAGAGAGAAACATTGCGGGGAGAGAGAGAAACACTGGGGGAAGAGAGAGAAATACTGGGAGTGAGAGAGAGAAACACTGGGGGAGTAGAAATTGAGATACACTGGGGGGAGAGAGAGAGAGAAACACTGGGGGGAGCAGAGAGGGAAACACTGGGGGTGAGAGAGAAACACTGGGGGGAGAGAGAGAGAGAAACACTTGGGGGAGAGAGAGAAAGACTGGGGGGAGAGAGAGAGAGAAACACTGGGGGGAGAGAGAGAGAAAGACTGGGGGGAGAGAGAGAAACAGTGGGGCGAGAGAGAGAGAAATACTGGGGGGAGGAGAAATTGAGATACACTGGGGGGAGAGAGAGAGAGAAACACTGGGGGGAGCAGAGAGGGAAACACTGGGGGAGAGAGAGAAACACTGGGGGGAGAGAGAGAGAGAAACACTTGGGGGAGAGAGAGAAAGACTGGGGGGAGAGAGAGAAACAGTGGGGCGAGTTGGAGAGAAATACTGGGGGGAGATAGAGAAACACTGGGGGGCGGAGACAGAGCGAAACACTGGGGATAGAGAGAGAGAGAGAGAAACACTGCGGGGAGAGAGAGAGAGAGAAACACTGGAGGGCGAGAGAGAGAGAAACACTGCGGGTTGGAGAGAGGGAAACACTGGGTGGAGAGAGAGAGAGAAACACTGGGGAGAGAGAGAGAGAGAAAAACACTGGGGGGAGATAGAGAAACACTGGGGAGAGAGAGAGAGAGAAAAACACTGGGGGGAGATAGAGAAACACTGGGGGGCGGAGAGAGGGTGAAACACTGGGGGTGAGAGAGAAACACTGGGGAGAGAGAGAAACACTGGGGAGAGAGAGAGAAACACCGGGGAGAGAGAGGGAAATACTGGGTGAAGAGAGAGAACAACTGGTGGGAGGAGAGTGAGAAACACTGGGGAGGGGGACAGAGAGAGAAACACTGGGGAGAGAGAGAGAGAAAAACAGAGGGGGAGAGAGAGAGAAAAAAATGGGGGTGGAGAGAGAGAGAGTGAAACACTGAGGAGAGAGAGAGGGAGAGAGAAATACAGGGGTGAGAGAGATAAACACTGGGGAGAGAGAGTGAAGCACTGGTGGGAGAGAGAGAAACATTGCGGGGAGAGAGAGAAACACTGGGGGAGAGAGAGAAACACTGGGGGGGGAGAGAGAGAGAAACACTTGGGGGAGAGAGAGAAAGACTGGGGGGAGAGAGAGAGATAAAAACTGGGGGGAGAGAGAGAGAAAGACTGGGGGGAGAGAGAGAAACAGTGGGGCGAGAGAGAGAGAAACACTGGGGGGAGGAGAAATTGAGATACACTGGGGGGAGAGAGAGAGAGAAACACTGGGGGGGGGAGCAGAGAGGGAAACATTGGGGGAGAGATAGAAACACTGGGGGGAGAGTGAGAGAGAAACATTTGGGGGAGAGAGAGAGAGAAACACTTGGGGGAGAGAGAGAAAGACTGAGGGGAGAGAGAGAGATAAACACTGGGGGGAGAGAGAGAGAAAGACTGGGGGGAGAGAGAGAAACAGTGGGGCGAGAGAGAGAGAAACACTGGGGGGAGGAGAAATTGAGATACACTGGGGGGAGAGAGAGAGAGAAACACTGGGGGGAGCAGAGAGGGAAACACTGGGGGAGAGAGAGAAACATTGGGGGGAGAGAGAGAGAAACACTTGGGGGAGAGAGAGAAAGACTGGGGGGAGAGAGAGAGAGAAACACTGAGGGGAGAGAGAGAGAAAGACTGGGGGGAGAGAGAGAAACAGTGGGGCGAGAGAGAGAGAAACACTGGGGGGAGATAGAGAAACACTGGGGGGCGGAGAGAGAGAGAAACACTGGGGGCGAGACAGAAACATTGGGGATAGAGAGAAACACTGGGGAGAGAGAGAGAAACACCGGGGAGTGAGAGAGAAATACTGGGGGGAAAGAGAGAAACACTGGGGGGAGAGAGAGAGAAACACTGGGGTGAGAGAGAGAATGAGAGAAACACTGCGGGGAGAGAGAGAGAGAGAAACACTGGGGGGCGAGAGAGAGAGAAACACTGCGGGGTGGAGAGAGGGAAACACTGGGTGGAGAGAGAGAGAGAAACACTGGGGAGAGAGAGAGCGAGAAACACTGGGGGGAGATAGAGAAACACTGTGGGGCGGAGAGAGAGCGAAACACTGGGGGTGAGAGAGAAACACTGGGGAGAGAGAGAAACACTGGGGAGAGAGAGAGAGAAACACAGAGGGGGGGAGAGAGAGAGAAAAAAATGGGGGTGGAGAGAGAGAGAGTGAAACACTGGGGAAAGAGAGAGGGAGAGAGAAATACAGGGGTGAGAGAGATAAACACTGGGGAGAGAGAGTGAAGCACTGGTGGGAGAGAGAGAAACATTGCGGGGAGAGAGAAAAACACTGGGGGAGAGAGAGAGAGAGAAACACTTGGGGGAGAGAGAGAAAGACTGGGGGGAGAGAGAGAGATAAACACTGGGGGGAGAGAGAGATAAAGACTGGGGGAGAGAGAGAGAAAAACTGGGGGGAGCAGAGAGGGAAACACTGGGGGAGAGAGAGAAACACTGGGGGGAGTGAGAGAGAGAAACACTTGGGGGAGAGAGAGAAAGACTGGAGGGCGAGAGAGAGAGAAACACTGGGGGGAGAGAGAGAGAAAGACTGGGGGGAGAGAGAGAAACAGTGGGGCGAGAGAGAGAGATAAACACTGGGGGGAGAGAGAGAGAAAGACTGGGGGGAGAGAGAGAAACAGTGGGGCGAGAGAGAGAGAAACACTGGGGGGAGATAGAGAAACACTGGGGGGCGGAGAGAGAGAGAAACACTGGGGGTGAGACAGAAACATTGGGGATAGAGAGAAACACTGGGGAGAGAGAGAGAAACACCGGGGAGAGAGAGAGAAATACTGGGGGGAAAGAGAGAAACACTGGGGGGAGAGAGTGAAGCACTGGTGGGAGAGAGAGAAACATTGCGGGGAGAGAGAGAGAGAAACACTTGGGGGAGAGAGAGAGAGAAACACTTGGGGGAGAGAGAGAAGACTGGGGGGAGAGAGAGAAACACTGGGGGGAGCAGAGAGGGAAACACTGGGGGGGAGAGAGAAACACTGGGGGAGAGAGAGAGAGAAACACTTGGGGGAGAGAGAGAAACACTGGGGGGAGAGAGAGAGAGAAACACTTGGGGGAGAGAGAGAAAGACTGGGGGGAGAGAGAGAGAGAAACACTGGGGGGGAGCAGAGAGGGAAACACTGGGGGAGAGAGAGAAACACTGGGGGAGAGAGAGAGAGAAACACTTGGGGCAGAGAGAGAAAGATTGGGGGGAGAGAGAGAGAGAAAGACTGGGGGGAGAGAGAGAGAAACACTGGGGGGAGAGAGAGAGAAAGACTGGGGGGAAAGAGAGAAACAGTGGGGCGAGAGAGAGAGAAACACTGGGGGAGATAGAGAAACACTGGGGGTGGGACAGAAATATTGGGGATAGAGAGAAGCACTGGGGAGAGAGAGAGAAATACCGGGGAGACAGAGAGAAATACTGGGGGGAAAGAGAGAAACACTGGGGGGAGAGAGAGAGAAACACTGGGGCGATAGAGAGAGAGAGAGAAACACTGCGGGGAGAAAGAGAGAGAGAAACACTGGGGGGCGAGAGAGAGAGAAACACTGCGGGGGGGAGAGAGGGAAACACTGGGTGGAGAGAGAGAGAAACACTGGGGAGAGAGAGAGAGAGAAACACTGGGGGGAGGTAGAGAGAGAAACACTGGGGGGAGAGAGAGAGAAAGACTGGGGGTGAGAGAGAAACACTGGGGAGAGAGAGAAAGACTGGGTGGAGAGAGAGAGAGAAACACTGGGGGGAGAGAGAGAGAAAGACTGGGGGGAAAGAGAGAAACAGTGGGGCGAGAGAGAGAAACACTGGGGGAGATAGAGAAACACTGGGGGGCGGAGAGAGAGAGAAACACTGGGGGTGAGACAGAAACATTGGGAATAGAGAGAAACACTGGGGAGAGAGAGAGAAACACCGGGGAGAGAGAGAGAAATACTGGGGGGTAAGAGAGAAACACTGGGGGGGAGAGAGAAAGAAACACTGGGGTGAGAGAGAGAGAGAGAGAAACACTGCGGGGAGAGAGAGAGAGAGAAACACTGGGGGGCGAGAGAGAGAGAAACACTGCGGGATGGAGAGAGGGAAACACTGGGTGAAGAGAGAGAGAGAAACACTGGGGAGAGAGAGAGAAACACTGGGGGAGATCGAGAAACACTGTGGGGCGGAGAGAGAGAGAAACACTGGGGGTGAGAGAGAAACACTGGGGAGAGAGAAACACCGGGGAGAGAGAGAGAAATACTGGGGGAAGAGAGAGAACAACTGGTGGGAGGAGAGTGAGAAACACTGGGGAGGGGGACAGAGAGAGAAACACTGGGGAGAGAGAGAGAGAAACACAGAGGGGGGGAGAGAGAGAGAAAAAAAATGGGGGTGGAGAGAGAGAGAGTGAAACACTGGGGAGAGAGAGAGGGAGAGAGAAATACAGGGGTGAGAGAGATAAACCCTGGGGAGAGAGAGTGAAGCACTGGTGGGAGAGAGAGAAACATTGCGGGGAGAAAGAGAAACAATGGGGGAAGAGAGAGAAACACTGGGGGTGAGAGAGAGAAACACTGGGGGGGAGGAGAAATTGAGATACACTGGGGGGAGAGAGAGAGAGAAACACTGGGGGGAGCAGAGAGGGAAACACTGGGGGAGAGAGAGAAACACTGGGGGGAGAGAGAGAGTGAAACACTTGGGGGAGAGAGAGAAAGACTGGGGGGAGAGAGAGAGAGAAACACTGGGTGGAGAGTGAGAGAAAGACTGGGGGGAGAGAGAGAAACAGTGGGGCGAGAGAGAGAGAAACACTGGGGGGAGATAGAGAAACACTGGGGGGCGGAGAGAGAGAGAAACACTGGGGGTGAGACAGAAACATTGGGGATAGAGAGAAACACTGGGGAGAGAGAGAGAAACACCGGGGAGAGAGAGAAATACTGGGGGGAAAGAGAGAAACACTGGGGGGAGAGAGAGAGAAACACTGGGGTGAGAGAGAGAGAGAGAAACACTGCGGGGAGAGAGAGAGAGAGAAACACTGGGGGGCGAGAGCGAGAGAAACACTGCGGGGTGGAGAGAGGGAAACACTGGGTGGAGAGAGAGAGAGAAACACTGGGGAGAGAGAGAGAGAGAGAAACACTGGGGGGAGATGGAGAAACACTGGGGGGAGGTAGAAAAACACTGTGGGGCGGAGAGAGAGAGAAACACTGGGGGTGAGAGAGAAACATTGGGGAGAGAGAGAAAGACTGGGGGGAGAGAGAGAGAGAAACACTGGGGGGAGAGAGAGCGAAAGACTGGGGGGAAAGAGAGAAACAGTGGGGCGAGAGAGAGAGAAACACTGGGGGAGATAGAGAAACACTGGGGGGCGGAGAGAGAGAAACACTGGGCGTGAGACAGAAACATTGGGGATAGAGAGAAACACTGGGGAGAGAGAGAGAAACACCGGGGAGAGAGAGAGAAATACTGGGGGAAAAGAGAGAAACACTGGGGGGAGCGAGAGAGAAACACTGGGGTGAGAGAGAGAGAGAGAGAAACACTGCGGGGAGAGAGAGAGAGAGAGAAACACTGGGGGGCGAGAGAGAGAGAAACACTGCGGGGTGGAGAGCGGGAAACACTGGGGAGGGGGACAGAGAGAGAAACAATGGGGGGAGAGAGGGAGAAACAGTGGGGGGAGGAGAGTGTAAGAAACACTGGGGGAGACAGAGAGAGAGAAACACATGGTGTGGGAGAGAGAGAGAAACACTGGGGGGGGAGAGAAAAAAACTGGTGGGAGGAAAGAGGGAAACACTGGGTGGAGAGAGAGAGAGAAACACTGGGGGAAGAGAGAGAAACACTGGGGGAGGAGAGATTGATATACACTGGGGGGAGAGAGAGAGAAACACTGGGAGAGAGAGAGAAACACTCGGGGGAGAGAGAGAGAGATATACTGGGGGGAGGGGAAAGAAACACTGGGGGGGAGAGAGAGAGAGAAACACTGGGGTGGAGAGAGAGAGACACTGTGGGGAGAAGAGATTGCGATACAGTGGGGGGAGAGAGAGAGAGAAACACTGGGGGAGGAGAGAGGGAAACATTGGGGGAGAGAGAGAAACACTGGGGGAGAGAGAGAGAGAAACACTGGGGGGAGAGAGTGAAAGACTGGGGGGAGAGAGGGAGAGAAACACTGGGGGGAGATAGAGAGAAAGACTGGGGGAGAGAGAGAAACAGTGGGGCGAGAGAGAGAGAAACACTGGGGGGAGATGGAGAAACACTGGGGGGCGGAGAGTGAGAGAAACACTGGGGGTGAGAGGGAAACATTGGGGAGAGAGAGAAACACTGGGGAGAGAGAGAGAAACACCGGGGAGAGAGAGAGAAATACTGGGTGGAGAGAGAGAAACACTGGGGGAGAGAGAGGGAAACACTGGGGTGAGAGAGAGAGAGAGAGAGAGAGAAACACTTGGGGGAGAGAGATAGAGAGAAACACTGGGGGGCGAGAGAGAGAGAAACATTGTGGGGAGAGAGAGAAACACTGGGGGAAGAGAGAGAAACACTAGGGGTGAGAGAGAGAAACACTGGGGGGAGAGAGAGAGAGAAACACTTGGGGGAGAGAGAGAAAGGCTGGGGGGAGAGAGAGAGAGAAACACTGGGGGAGAGAGAGAGAAAGACTGCGGGGAGAGAGAGAAACAGTGGGGCGAGAGAGAGAGAAACACTGGGGGGAGATAGAGAAACACTGGGGGGCGGAGAGAGAGCGAAACACTGGGGGTGAGACAGAAACATTGGGGATAGAGAGAAACACTGGGGAGAGAGAGAGAAATACTGGGGGGAAAGAGAGAAACACTGGGGGGTGAGATAGAGAAACACTGGGGTGAGAGAGAGAGAGAAACACTGGGGGAAGATAGAGAAACACTGTGGGGCGGAGAGAGAGAGAAACACTGGGGGTGAGAGAGAAACACTGGGGAGAGAGAGAGAAACACCGGGGAGAGAAAGAGAAATGTTGGGGGAAGAGAGAGAACAACTGGTGGGAGGAGAGTGAGAAACACTGGGGAGGGGGACAGAGAGAGAAACACTGGGGAGAGAGAGAGAGAAACACAGAGGGGGGGGGGAAGAGAGAAAAAAAATGGGGGTGAAGAGAGAGAGAGTGAAACACTGGGGAAAGAGAGAGGGAGAGAGAAATACAGGGGTGAGAGACATAAACACTGGGGAGAGAGAGTGAAGCACTGGTGGGAGAGAGAGAAACATTGCGGGGAGAGATAGAAACACTGGGGGGAGAGAGAGAGAGAAACACTTGGGGGAGAGAGAGAAAGACTGGGGGGAGAGAGAGAGATAAACACTGGGGGGAGAGAGAGATAAAGACTGGGGGGAGAGAGAGAAACAGTGGGACGAGAGAGAGAGAAACACTGGGGGGAGGAGAAATTGAGATACACTGGGGGGAGAGAGAGAGAGAAACACTGGGGGGAGCAGAGAGGGAAACACTGGGGGGGGGGAGAGAGAAACACTGGGGGGAGAGAGAGAGAGAAACACTTGGGGGAGAGAGAGAAAGACTGGAGGGCGAGAGAGAGAGAAACACTGGGGGGAGAGAGAGAGAAAGACTGGGGGGAGAGAGAGAAACAGTGGGGCGAGAGAGAGAGAAACACTGGGGGGAGATAGAGAAACACTGGGGGGCGGAGAGAGAGAGAAACACTGGGGGTGAGACAGAAACATTGGGGATAGAGAGAAACACTGGGGAGAGAGAGAGAAACACCGGGGAGAGAGAGAGAAATACTGGGGGGAAAGAGAGAAACACTGGGGGGAGAGAGAGAGAAACACTGGAGTGAGAGAGAGAGAGAGAGAAACACTGCGGGGAGAGAGAGAGAGAGAAACACTGGGGGCGAGAGAGATAGAAACACTGCGGGGTGGAGAGAGGGAAACACTGTGTGGAGAGAGAGAGAGAAACACTGGGGAGAGAGACAGATAGAAACACTGGGGGGAGATAGAGAAACACTGTGGGGCGGAGAGAGAGAGAAACACTGGGGGTGAGAGAGAAACACTGGGGAGAGAGAGAGGGAGAGAGAAATACAGGGGTGAGAGAGATAAACACTGGGGAGAGAGAGTGAAGCACTGGTGGGAGAGAGAGAAACATTGCGGGGAGAGAGAGAGAGAAACACTTGGGGAGAGAGAGAAAGACTGGGGGAGAGAGAGAAACACTGGGGGGAGAGAGAGAGAGAAACACTTGGGGGAGAGAGAGAAAGACTGGGCGGAGAGAGAGAGAGAAACACTGGGAGGAGCAGAGAGGGAAACACTGGGGGAGAGAGAGAAACACTGGGGGAGAGAGAGAGAGAAACACTGGGGTGAGAGAGAGAGAGAGAGAGAGAAACACTGCGGGGAGAGAGAGAGAGAGAAACACTGGGGAGAGAGAGAGATAGAAACACTGGGGGGAGATAGAGAAACACTGTGGGGCGGAGAGAGAGAGAAACACTGGGGGTGAGAGAGAAACACTGGGGAGAGAGAGAGGGAGAGAGAAATACAGGGGTGAGAGAGAGAAACACTTGGGGGAGAGAGAGAAAGACTGGGGGAGAGAGAGAAACACTGGAGGGAGAGAGAGAAACACCGGGGAGAGAGAGAAATACTGGGGGGAAAGAGAGAAACACTGGGGGGAGAGAGAGAGAAACACTGGGGTAAGAGAGAGAGAGAGAAACACTGCGGGGAGAGAGAGAGATAAACACTGGGGGGCGAGAGAGAGAGAAACACTGCGGGGTGGAGAGAGGGAAACACTGGGTGGAGAGAGAGAGAGAAACACTGGGGAGAGAGAGAGAGAGAGAAACTCTGGGGGGAGATAGAGAAACACTGGGGGGAGGTAGAGAAACACTGTGGGGCGGAGAGAGAGAGAAACAATGGGGGTGAGAGAGAAACATTGGGGAGAGAGAGAAACACTGGGGGGCGGAGAGAGAGAGAAACACTGGGGGTGAGACAGAAACATTGGGGATAGAGAGAAACACTGGGGACAGAGAGAGAAACACCGGGGAGAGAGAGAGAAATACTGGGGGGAAAGAGAGAAACACTGGGGGGAGAGAGAGAGAAACACTGGGGTGAGAGAGAGAGAAAGAGAAACACTGCGGGGAGAGAGAGAGAGAGAAACACTGGGGAGAGAGAGAGAGAGAAACACTGGGGGGAGATAGAGAAACACTGGGGGCGGAGAGAGAGAGAAACACTGGGGATGAGAGAGAAACACTGGGGTGAGAGAGAAACACTGGGGAGAGAGAGAGAAACACCGGGGAGAGAGAGAGAAATACTGGGGGAAGAGAGAGAACAACTGGTGGGAGGAGAGTGAGAAACACTGGGGAGGGGGACAGAGAGAGAAACACTGGGGAGAGAGAGAGAGAAACACAGAGGGGGGTGGGGGAGAGAGTGAAAAAAAATGGGGGTGGAGAGAGAGAGAGTGAAACACTGGGGAGAGAGAGAGGGAGAGAGAAATACAGGGGTGAGAGAGATAAACCCTGGGGAGAGAGAGTGAAGCACTGGTGGGAGAGAGAGAAACATTGCGGGGAGAAAGAGAAACAATGGGGGAAGAGAGAGAAACACTGGGGGTGAGAGAGAGAAACACTGGGGGGAGGAGAAATTGAGATACACTGGGGGGAGAGAGAGAGAGAAACACTGGGGGGAGCAGAGAGGGAAACGCTGGGGGAGAGAGAGAAACACTGGGGGGAGAGAGAGAGAAACACTTGGGGGAGAGAGAGAAAGACTGAGGGGAGAGAGAGAGAGAAACACTGGTGGGAGAGAGAGAGAAAGACTGGGGGGAGAGAGAGAAACAGTGGGGCGAGAGAGAGAGAAACACTGGCGGGAGATAGAGAAACACTGGGGGGCGGAGAGAGAGAGAAACACTGGGGGTGAGACAGAAACATTGGGGATAGAGAGAAACACTGGGGAGAGAGAGAGAAACACCGGGGAGAGATAGAGAAATACTGGGGGGAAAGAGAGAAACACTGGGGGGAGAGAGAGAGAAACTCTGGGGTGAGAGAGAGAGAGAGAAACAATGCGGGGAGAGAGAGAGAGAGAAACACTGGGGGGCGAGAGAGAGAGAAACACTGCGGGGTGGAGAGAGGGAAGCACTGGGTGGAGAGAGAGATAGAAACACTGGGGAGAGAGAGAGAGAGAAACACTGGGGGGAGATAGAGAAACACTGGGGGCGGAGAGAGAGAGAAACACTGGGGATGAGAGAGAAACACTGGGGTGAGAGAGAAACACTGGGGAGAGAGAGAGAAACACCGGGGAGAGAGAGAGAAATACTGGGGGAAGAGAGAGAACAACTGGTGGGAGGAGAGTGAGAAACACTGGGGAGGGGGACAGAGAGAGAAACACTGGGGAGAGAGAGAGAGAAACACAGAGTGGGGGGGGGAGAGAGAAAAAAATGGGGGTGGAGAGAGAGAGAGTAATACACTGGGGAGAGAGAGAGGGAGAGAGAAATACAGGGGTGAGAGAGATAAATACTGGGGAGAGAGAGTGAAGCACTGGGGGGAGAGAGAGAAACATTGCGGGGAGAGAGAGAAACACTAGGGGAAGAGAGAGAAACACTGTGGGGAGAGAGAGAGAAAGACTGGGGCGAGAGAGAGAAACAGTGGGGCGAGAGAGAGAGAAACACTGGGGGGAGATAGAGAAATACTGGGGGGCGGAGAGAGAGAGCAACACTGGGGGTGAGACAGAAACATTGTGGATGGAGAAAAACACTGGGGATAGAGAGAGAAACACCGGGAGAGAGAGAGAAATACTGGGGGGAAAGAGAGAAACACTGGGGGCAGAGAGAGAGAAGCACTGGGGTGAGAGAGAGAGAGAAACACTGGGGGGGGGAGAGAGAGAGAGAGAAACACTGGGGGGCGAGAGAGAGAGAAACACTGCTGGGTGGAGAGAGGGAAACACTGGGTGGAGAGAGGGAGAGAAACACTGGGGGAGAGAGAGAGAAACACTGGGAGAGAGAAAGATTTAAACACTCGGGGGAGAGAGAAAGAAACATTGGGGGGAGAGAGAGAGAGAAACACTGGGGGGCGGAGAGAGAGAGAAACACTGGGGGTGAGAGAGAAACACCGGGGAGAGAGAGAGAGAAACACAGAGGGGGGAGAGAGAGAGAGAAAAAAACTAGGGGGAGAGAGAGAGAGTGAAACACTGGGGGAAGAGAGAGAAACACTGGTGGGAGTAGAGATTGGAATACATTGGGGGAGAGAGAGAGAAACACTGCGGGAGAGAGAGAAAAACACTGGGGAGAGAGAGAGAAGCACTGGGGGGGAGGAGAGATTGGGATAAACTGGGGGGAGAGAGAGAGAAACACTGGGGGCATAGAGAGAGAAACAGTGGGGGGAGAAGAGAGAAAGAAACACTGTGGGGGAGAGAGAGAGAAACACATGGTGTGGGAGATGAGAGAAAAACACTGTGGGGAGAGAGAGAGAGAATAACTGGGGGGAGGAGAGAGGGAAACACTGGGGGGGAGAGAGAGAAACACTGGGGGGAGGAGAGATTGAGATACACTGGGGGGAGAGAGAGAGAAACCCTGGGGGAGAGAGAGAGAGAAACACTGGGGGGAGAAAGAGAGAAATACTGGGGGGAGGAGAGAGAAACACTGTGGGGGGGGGGTAGAGAGAGAGAGAAACACTGGGGGGGAGAGAGATAAACACTGGGGGGAGGAAAGATTGAGATACACTGGGGGGAGAGAGAGAGAGAAACACTGGGGTGAGCAGAGAGGAAAACACTGGGGGAGAGAGAGAAACACAGGGGGGAGAGAGAGAGAGAAAAACTGGGTGGACAGAGAGAGAAAGACTGGGGGGAGAGAGAGAGAGAAAAACACTGAGGGTGAGAGCGAAACAATGGGGGAGAGAGAGAATCACTGGGAAGAGAGAGAAAAACACTGGGGGGAGAGAGAGAGAAACACTGGGGTGAGAGAGAGAGAGAGAAACACTGGGGGGCGAGAGAGAGAGAAACACTGCGGGGAGGAGAGAGGGAAACACTGGGTGGAGAGAGAGAGAGAAACACTGGGGGAGAGAGAGAGAGAGAAACACTGGGGGAGAGAAAGATTTAAACACTAGGAGAGAGAGAGAGAGAAACATTGGGGGGAGAGAGTGAGAGAAACACTGGGGGGAGATAGAGAAACAATGGGGGGCGGAGAGAGAGAGAAACACTGGGGGTGAGAGAGAAACACAGGGGAGAGAGAGAAACACTGGGGAGAGAGAGAGAAACACCGGCAGGAGAGAGAGAAATACTGGGGGGAGAGAGAGAAAAACTGGCGGGAGGGGAGAGAGAAACACTGGGGAGGGGGACAGAGAGAGAAACACTGGGAAGAGAGAGACAGAAACACAGGGTGGGGGCAGAGAGATACTGAGAAACACTGGGGGGAGAGAGGGAGGAACAGTGGGGGGAGGAGAGAGAAAGAAACACTGGGGGAGAGAGAGAGAGAGAAACACATGGTGTGGGAGAGATAGAGAAACACTGGGGGGAGATAGAGAAAAAAACTGGTGGGAGGAAAGATGGAAACACTGCGTGGAGAGAGAGAGAGAAACACTGCGCGGAGAGAGAGAAACACTGGGGGAGGAGAGATTGAGATACACTGGCGGGAGAGAGAGAGAAACACTGGGGGAGAGAGAGAGAGAAACACTGGGGGGAGAGAGAGAGAAATACTGTGGGGAGGAGAGAGAAACACTGTGGGGGGAGAGAGAGAGAGAAACACTGGTGGTGAGAGAGAGAAACACTGGGGGGAGGAGAGATTGAGATACACTGGGGGGAGAAAGAAATAGAAATACTGGGGGGAGGAGAGAGGGAAACACTGGGGGAGAGAGAGAAACACTGGGGGGAGAGAGACAGAGAAACACTGGGGGGAGAGAGAGAGAAAGACTGGGGAGAGAGAGAGAGAGAAACACTGGGGGGAGAGAGAGAGAAAGACTGGGGGAGAGAGAGAAACAGTGGGGCGAGAGAGAGAGAAACACTGGGGGGAGATAGAGAAACACTGGGGGGCGGAGAGAGAGAGAAACACTGGGGGTGAGAGAGAAACACTGCGGAGATTGAGAAACACTGGGGAGAGAGAGAGAAACACCGGGGAGAGAGAGAGAAATACTAGGGGGAGAGAGAGAAACACTGGGGGGAGAGAGAGAGAAACACTGGGGTGAGAGAGAGAGAAACACTGGGGGGAGAGAGAGAGAAACACTGGGGGGCGAGAGAGAGAGAAACACTGCAGGGAGGAGAGAGGGAAACACTGGGGTGCGGAGAGAGAGAAAAACACTGGGGGTGAGAGAGAAACACTGGGGAGAGAGAGAAACACTGGGGAGAGAGAGAGAAACACCGGGGAGAGAGCGAGAAATACTGGGGAGAGAGAGAGAACAACTGAGGCGAGGAGAGAGAGAAACACTGGGGAGGGGGACAGAGAGAGAAACACTGTGGAGAGAGAGAGAGAAACACAGAGTGGGGGAGAGACAGAGAAAAGAATTGGGGGGAGAGAGAGAGAGAGTGAAGCACTGGGGAGAGAGAGAGTGAGAGAGAAATACTGGGGTGAGAGAGATAAACACTGGGGAGAGAGAGTGGAGCACTGGGGGAGAGAGCGAAACATTGCGGGGAGAGAGAGAAACACTGGGGGAAGCGAGAGAAACAATGGGGGGAGTAGAGATTGGGATACATTGGGGGGAGAGAGAGAGAAACACTGGGGGAGAGAGAGAAACACTGGGGGGAGAGAGAAACACTTGGGGGAGGAGAGATTGGGATACACTAGGGGGAGAGAGAGAGAAACACTGGGAGGAGAGAGAGAGAAACACTTGGGGGAGAGAGAGAGAAACACTTGGGGGATAGAGAGAGAGAGAAACACTGGGAGGGGAGAGAGAGAAACACTGGGGGGAGAGAGAGAGAAACAGTGGGGGGAGGAGAGAGAAAGAAACACTGGGGGAGAGAGAGAGAGAATAACTGGGGGGAGGAGAGAGGGAAACACTGGGTGGAGAGAGAGGGAGAAACACTGGGGGGAGAGAGAGACACTGGGGGGAGGAGAGATTGAGATACACTGGGGGGAGAGAGAGAGAAACAATGGTGGAGAGCGACAGAGAAACACTGGGAGGAGAGAGAGAGAAATACTGGGGGCTAGGAGAGAGAAACAGTGGGGGGGAGAGAGAGAGAAACACTGGGGGGGAGAGAGAGAAACACTGGGGGGAGGAGAGATTGAGAGACACGGGGGAGAGAGAGAGAGAGAAACACTGGGGTGAGGAGAGAGGGAAACACTGGGGGAGAGAGAGAAACACTGGGGGGAGAGAGAGAGATACACTGGGGGGAGAGAGAGAGAAAGACTGGGGGGAGAGAGAGATGGAAACACTGGGGGGAGAGAGAGAGAAAGACTGGGGGAGAGAGAGAAACAGTGTGGCGAGAGAGAGAGAAAAACTGGGGGTAGATAGAGAAACACTGGTGGGCGGAGAGAGAGAGAAACACTGGGGGTGAGAGAGAAAAACACTGGGGAGAGAGAGAACCACTAGGGAGAGAGAGAGAAACACCGGGGAGAGAGAGAGAAATACTGGGGGGAGAGTGAGAAACACTGGCGGGGGGAGAGAGAGAAACACTGGGGAGAGAGAGAGAAACACCGGGGAGAGAGAGAGAAATACTGGGGGGAGAGAGAGAACAACTGCGGCGAGAAGAGAGAGAAACACTGGGGAGGGGGACAGAGAGAGAAACACTGTGGAGAGAGAGAGAGAAACACAGAGTGGGGGAGAGAGAGAGAAAAGAATTGGGGGGAGAGAGAGAGAGAGTGAAGCACTGGGGAGAGAGAGAGTGAGAGAGAAATACTGGGGTGAGAGAGATAAACACTGGGGGGAGAGAGAGAGAAGCACTGGGGTGAGAGAGAGAGAGAGAGTAACACTGGGGGGCGAGAGAGAGAGAAACACTGCGGGGTGGAGAGTGGGAAACACTGGGTGGAGAGAGAGAGAGAAACACTGGGGGAGAGAGAGAGAGAAACACTGGGGCGCGGAGAGAGAGAGAAACACTGGGGGTGAGAGAGAAACACTGGGGAGAGAGAGAAACACTGGGGAGAGAGAGAGAAACACCGGGGAGAGAGAGAGAAATACTGGGGGGAGAGAGAGAAAAACAGGGGGAGGAGAGTGAGAAACACTGGGGAGGGGGACAGGGAGAGAAACACTGGGGAGACAGAGAGAGAAACACAGAGGGGGGAGAGAGAGAGAAAAAAAAACTAGGGCGAGAGAGAGAGAGAGTGAAACACTGGGGAGAGAGAGAGGTAGAGAGAAATACTGGGGTGAGAGAGATAAACACTGGCGAGAGAGAGTGAAGCACTGGGGGGACAGAGAGAAACATTGCGGGGAGAGAGAGAAACACTGGGGGAAGAGAGAGAAACACTGGTGGGAGTAGAGATTGGAATACATTGGGGGAGAGAGAGAGAAACACTGTGGGAGAGAGAGAAACACTGGGGAGAGAGAGAGAAGCACTGGGGGGAGAAGAGATTGGGATAAACTGGGGGGAGAGAGAGAGAAACACTGGGGGCAGAGAGAGAGAAACAGTGGGGGGAGGAGAGAGAAAGAAACACTGGGGGGGGGGAGAGAGAGAGAGAAACACATGGTGTGGGAGAGAGAGAGAAAAACACTGGGGGGAGAGAGAGAGAGAAACACTGAGGGGAGGAGAGATTGAGATACACTGGGGGGAGAGAGAGAGAAATACTGGGGTGAGAGAGATAAACACTGGGGAGAGAGAGTGAAGCACTGGGGGGAGAGAGAGAAACATTGTGGGGAGAGAGAGAAACACTGGGGGAAGCGAGAGAAACACTGGGGGGAGTAGAGATTGGGATACATTGGGGGGAGAGAGAGAGAAGCACTGGGGGAGAGAGAGAAACACTGGGGAGAGAGACAGAAACACTCGGGGGTGAGAGAGAAACACTTGGGGGAGGAGAGATTGGGATACACTCGGGGGAGAGAGAGAGAAACACTTGGGGGAGAGAGAGAGAGAAACACTTGGGGGATAGAGAGAGAGAGAAACACTGGGAGGGGAGAGAGAGAAACACTGGGGAGAGAGAGAGAGAAACAGTGGGGGGAGGAGAGAGAAAGAAACACTGGGGGAGAGAGAGAGGGGGAAACACATGGTGTGGGAGAGAGAGAGTTACACTAGGGGGAGAGAGGGAGAAAATAACTGGGGGGAGGAGAGAGGGAAACACTGGGTGGAGAGAGAGAGAGAAACACTGGGGTGAGAGAGAGAGAGAGAAACACTGGGGGGAGAGAGAGAGAAACACTGGGGGGCGAGAGAGAGAGAAACACTGCAGGGAGGAGATAGGGAAACCCTGGGTGGAGAGAGAGAGAAACACTGGGGGAGAGAGAGAGAGAAACACTGGGGGAGAGAAAGATTAAAACACTAGGGGGAGAGAGAGCGAAACACTGGGGGGAGAGAGAGAGAAACATTGGGGTAACATAGAGAAACACTGGGGTGCAGAGAGAGAGAAAAACACTTGGGGTGAGAGAGAAACACTGGGAGAGAGAGAGAAACACTGGGGAGAGAGAGAGAAACACCGGGGAGAGAGAGAGAAATACTGGGGGGAGAGAGAGAACAACTGAGGCGAGGAGAGAGAGAAACACTGGGGAGGGGGACAGAGCGAGAAACACTGTGGAGAGAGAGAGAGAAACACAGAGTGGGGGAGGGAGAGAGAAAAGAATTGGGGGGAGAGAGAGAGAGAGTGAAGCACTGGGGAGAGAGAGAGTGAGAGAGAAATACTGGGGTGAGAGAGATAAACACTGGGGAGAGAGAGTGAAGCACTGGGGGGAGAGAGAGAAACATTGCAGGGAGAGAGAGAAACACTGGGGGAAGCGAGAGAAACACTGGGGGGAGTAGAGATTGGGATACATTGGGGGGAGAGAGAGAGAAACACTGGGGGAGAGAGAGAAACACTGGGGCGAGAGAGAGAAGCACTGGGGGGGAGAGAGAAACATTGGGGGGAGAGACAGAAACACTGGGGGGTGAGAGAGAAACACTTGGGGGAGGAGCGATTGGGATACACTCGGGGGAGAGAGAGAGAAACACTTGGGGGAGAGAGAGAGAAACACTTGGGGGATAGAGAGAGAGAGAAACACTGGGAGGGGAGAGAGAGAAACACTGGGGGGAGAGAGAGAGAAACAGTGGGGGGAGGAGAGAGAAAGAAACACTGGGGGAGAGAGAGAGAGAGAAACACATGGTGTGGGAGAGAGAGAGTTCCACTGGGGGGAGAGAGAGAGAGAATAACTGGGGGGAGGAGAGAGGGAAACACTGGGTGGGGAGAGAGAGAAACACTGGGGGGAGAGAGAGAGACACTGGGGGGAGGAGAGATTGAGATACACTGGGGGGAGAGAGAGAGAAACACTGGGGGAGAGCGACAGAGAAACACTGGGAGGAGAGAGAGAGAAATACTGGGGAGACAGAGAGAGAAACACAGAGAGGGGAGAGAGAGAGAAAAAAAAACTAGGGGGAGAGAGAGAGAGAGTGAAACACTGGGAAGAGAGAGAGAGGTAGAGAGAAATACTGGGGTGAGAGAGATAAACACTGGGGAGAGAGAGTGAAGCACTGGGGGGACAGAGAGAAACATTGCGGGGAGAGAGAGAAACACTGGGGGAAGAGAGAGAAACACTGGTGGGAGTAGAGATTGGAATACATTGGGGGAGAGAGAGAGAAACACTGCGGGAGAGAGAAACACTGGGGAGAGAGAGAGAAGCACTGGGGGGAGGAGAGATTGGGATAAACTGGGGGGAGAGAGAGAGAAACACTGGGGGCAGAGAGAGAGAAACAGTGGGGGGAGGAGAGAGAAAGAAACACTGGGGGGGAGAGAGAGAGAGAAACACATGGTGTGGGAGAGAGAGAGAAAAACACTGGGGGGAGAGAGAGGGAGAATAACTGGGGGGAGGAGCGAGGGAAACACTGGGGGGAGAGAGAGAAACACTGGGGGGAGGAGAGATTGAGATACACTGGGGGGAGAGAGAGAGAAATACTGGGGTGAGAGAGATAAACACTGGGGAGAGAGAAGCACTGGGGGGGAGAGGGAAACATTGGGGGGAGACACAGAAACACTGGGGGGTGAGAGAGAAACACTTGGGGGAGGAGAGATTGGGATACACTAGGGGGAGAGAGAGAGAAACACTTGGGGGAGAGAGAGAGAAACACTTGGGGGATAGAGAGAGAGAGAAACACTTGGAGGGGAGAGAGAGAAACACTGGGGAGAGAGAGAGAGAAACAGTGGGGGGAGGAGAGAGAAAGAAACACTGGGGGAGAGAGAGAGAAACACATGGTGTGGGAGAGAGAGAGAAACACTTGGGGGATAGAGAGAGAGAGAAACACTGGGGGGAGAGAGAGAGAAACACTGGGGGGCGAGAGAGAGAGAAACACTGCAGGGAGGAGAGAGGGAAACACTGGGTGGAGAGAGAGAGAAACACTGGGGGAGAGAGAGAGAGAAACACTGGGTTAGAGAAAGATTAAAACACTAGGGGGAGAGAGAGAGAAACACTGGGGGGAGAGAGAGAGAAACATTGGGGAGACATAGAGAAACACTGGGGTGCGGAGAGAGAGAAAAACACTGGGGGTGAGAGAGAAACACTGGGGAGAGAGAGAAACACTGGGGAGAGAGAGAGAAACACTGGGAAGAGAGAGAGAAATACTGGGGGGAGAGAGAGAACAACTGAGGCGAGGAGAGAGAGAAACACTGGGGAGGGGAACAGAGAGAGAAACACTGTGGAGAGAGAGAGAAACACAGAGTGGGGGAGAGAGAGAGAAAAGAATTTGGGGGAGAGAGACAGAGAGTGAAGCACTGGGGAGAGAGAGAGTGAGAGAGAAATACTGGGGTGAGAGAGATAAACACTGGGGAGAGAGAGTGAAGCACTGGGGGGAGAGAGAGAAATATTGCGGGGAGAGAGAGAAACACTGGGGGAAGCGAGAGAAACACTGGGGGGAGTAGAGATTGGGATACATTGGGGGGAGAGAGAGAGAAACACTGGGGGAGAGAGAGAAACACTGGGGAGAGAGAGAGAAGCACTGGGGGGGAGAGAGAAACATTGGGGGAGATGCAGAAACACTGGGGGGGTGAGAGAGAAACACTTGGGGGAGGAGAGATTGGGATACACTAGGGTGAGAGAGAGAGAAACACTTGGGGGAGAGAGAGAGAAACAGTGGGGGGAGGAGAGAGAAAGAAACACTGGGGGAGAGAGAGAGAGAAACACTGGGGGGAGAGAGAGAGACACGGGGGGAGGAGAGATTGAGATACACTGGGGGGAGAGAGAGAGAAAAACTGGGGGAGAGCGACAGAGAAACACTGGGAGGAGAGAGAGAGAAATACTGGGGGCTAGGAGAGAGAAACAGTGGGGGGGGGGAGAGAGAGAGAGAAACACTGGGGGGGAGAGAGAGAAACACTGGGGGGAGGAGAGATTGAGAGACACGGGGGGGAGAGAGAGAGAGAAACACTGGGGTGAGGAGAGAGGGAAACACTGGGGGAGAGAGAGAAACACTGGGGGTAGAGAGAGAGATACACTGGGGGGAGAGAGCGAGAAAGACTGGGGGGTGAGAGAGATGGAAACACTGGGGGGAGAGAGAGAGAAAGACTGGGGGAGAGAGAGAAACAGTGGGGCGAGAGAGAGAGAAAAACTGGGGGTAGATAGAGAAACACTGGTGGGCGGAGAGAGAGAGAAACACTGGGGGTGAGAGAGAAACACTGGGGAGAGAGAGAACCACTGGGGAGAGAGAGAGAAACACCGGGGGGAGAGAGAGAAATACTGGGGGGAGAGAGAGAAACACTGGCGGGGGGAGAGAGAGAAACACTGGGGAGAGAGAGAGAAATACTGAGGGGAGAGAGAGAACAACTGGGGCGAGGAGAGAGAGAAACACTGGGGAGGGGGAGAGAGAGAGAAAAGAATTGGGGGGAGAGAGAGAGAGAGTGAAGCACTGGGGAGAGAGAGAGTGAGAGAGAAATACTGGGGTGAGAGAGATAAAAACTGGGGAGAGAGAGTGAAGCACTGGGGGGAGAGAGAGAAACATTGCGGGGAGAGAGAGAAACACTGGGGGAAGCGAGAGAAACACTGGGGGGAGTAGAGATTGGGATACATTGGGGGGAGAGAGAGAGAGAAACACTGGGGAAGAGAGAGAAACACTGGGGAGAGAGAGAGAAGCACTGGGGGGGAGAGAGAAACATTGGGGGGAGAGACAGAAACACTGGGGGGTGAGAGAGAAACACTTGGGGGAGGAGAGATTGGGATACACTGGGGGTAGAGAGAGAGGAACACTGGGGGGAGAGAGAGAGAAACACTTGGGGGAGAGAGAGAGAAACACTTGGGGGATAGAGAGAGAGAGAAACACTGGGAGGAGAGAGAGGGAAACACTGGGTGGAGAGAGAGAGAGAAACACTGGGGTGAGAGAGAGAGAGAGAAACACTGAGGGGAGAAAGAGAGAAATACTGGGGGGCGAGAGAGAGAGAAACACTGCAGGGAGGAGAGAGGGAAACACTGGGTGGAGAGAGAGAGAAACACTGGGGGAGAGAGAGAGAGAAACACTGGGGGAGAGAAAGATTAAAACACTAGGGGGAGAGAGAGAGAAACACTGGGGGGAGAGAGAGAGAAACACTGGGGGGACATAGAGAAACACTGGGGTGCGGAGAGAGAGAAAAACACTGGGGGTGAGAGAGAAACACTGGGGAGAGAGAGAAACACTGGGGAGAGAGAGAGAAACACCGGGGAGAGAGAGAGAAATACTGGTGGGAGAGAGAGAACAACTGAGGCGAGGAGAGAGAGAAACACTGGGGAGGGGGACAGAGAGAGAAACACTGTGGAGAGAGAGAGAAACACAGAGTGGGGGAGAGAGAGAGAAAACAATTGGGGGAGAGAGAGAGAGAGTGAAGCACTGGGGAGAGAGAGAGTGAGAGAGAAATACTGGGGTGAGAGAGATAAACACTGGGGAGAGAGAGTGAATCACTGGGGGGAGAGAGAGAAATATTGCGGGGAGAGAGAGAAACACTGGGGGAAGCGAGAGAAACACTGGGGGGAGTAGAGATTGGGATACATTGGGGGGAGAGAGAGAGAAACACTGGGGGAGAGAGAGAAACACTGGGGAGAGAGAGAGAAGCACTGGGGGGGAGAGAGAAACATTGGGGGGAGAGGCAGAAACACTGGGGGGTGAGAGAGAAACATCTCCTCCCCCAAGTGTTTCTCTCTCACCCCCCAGTGTTTCTGTCTCTCCCCCCAATGTTTCTCTCTCCCCCACAGTGCTTCTCTCTCTCTCCCCAGTGTTTCTCTCTCTCCCCAGTGTTTATCTCTCTCACCCCAGTATTTCTCTCTCACTCTCTCTCTCCCCAGTGCTTCACTCTCTCTCTCTCTCCCCCCAATTCTTTTCTCTCTCTCTCCCCCACTCTGTGTTTCTCTCTCTCTCTCCACAGTGTTTCTCTCTCTGTCCCACTCCCCAGTGTTTCTCTCTCTCCTCGCCCCAGTTGTTCTCTCTCTCCCCCCAGTATTTCTCTCTCTCACCCCGGTGTTTCTCTCTCTCTCCCCAGTGTTTCTCTCTCTCCCCCCGCCAGTGTTTCTCTCTCTCACCCCAGTATTTCTCTCTCACTCCCCGGTGTTTCTCTCTCTCTCCCCAGTGGTTCTCTCTCTCCCCAGTGTTTCTCTCTCACCCCCAGTGTTTCTCTCTCTCTCCGCCCACCAGTGTTTCTCTATCTCCCCCAGTTTTTCTCTCACTCTCGCCCCACTGTTTCTCTCTCTCCCCCAGTCTTTCTCTCTCTCTCCCCCCAGTGTTTCCATCTCTCTCTCCCCCCAGTCTTTCTCTCTCTCTCCCCCCAGTGTATCTCTCTCTCTCTCCCCCCCGTGTCTCTCAATCTCTCCTCCCCCCAGTGTTTCTCTCTCTCCCCCCCCCAGTGTTTCTCTCTCTCTCTCTCCCCCCCCCCACTGTTTCTCTCTCCTAGCCCCCAATATTTCTCTCTCTCTCCTCCCAGTGTTTCTCTGTCGCTCCCCCCCCAGTGTTTCTCTCTCTCTCCCCCCAGTGTATCTCAATCTCTCCTCCCCCCAGTGTCTCTCTCTCCCCCCAGTGTTTCTCTCTCTCTCTCCACCCAGTGTTTCCCTCTCTCCTCCCCCCAGTTATTCTCTCTCTCTCCCCCAGTGTAACTCTCTCTCTCCCACACCATGTGTATCTCTCTCTCTCCCCCAGTGTTTCTTTCTCTCTCCTCCCCCACTGTTTCTCTCTCTTTCGCCCCAGTGTTTCTCTCTCTCTCCTCCCAGTGTTTCTCTCTCTCTATCCCCCAAGTGTTTCTCTCTCTCTCCCCCAAGTGTTTCTCTCTCTCTCCCCCCAGTGTTTCTCTCTCTCTCCCCCAGTGTATACCAATCTCTCCTCCCCCAAGTGTTTCTCTCTCACCCCCCAGTGTTTCTGTCTCTCCCCCCAATGTTTCTCTCTCCCCCCCAGTGCTTCTCTCTCTCTCCCCAGTGTTTCTCTCTCTTCCCCAGTGTTTCTCTCTCTCTCTCCCCCCAATGTATCCCAATCTCTACACCCCCCAGTGTTTCTCTCGCTTCCCCCAGTGTTTCTCTCTCTCCCCGCAATGTTTCTCCCTCTCCCCCCAGTGCTTCACTCTCTCTCCCCAGTGTTTATCTCTCTCACCCCAGTATTTCTCTCTCACTCTCTCTTTCCCCAGTGCTTCACTCTCTCTCTCTCTCCCCCCAATTCATTTCTCTCTCTCTCCCCCTCCCCAGTGTTTCTCTCTCTCCTCGCCCCAGTTGTTCTCTCTCTCCCCCCAGTATTTCTCTCTCTCTCCCCGGTGTTTCTCTCTCTCTCCCCAGTTTTTCTCTCTCTCCCCCCGCCAGTGTTTCTCTCTCTCCCCCCAGTATTTCTCTCTCTCCCCGGTGTTTCTCTCTCTCTCCCCAGTGGTTCTCTCTCTCCCCAGTGTTTCTCTCTCACCCCCAGTGTTTCTCTCTCTCTCCGCCCACCAGTGTTTCTCTATCTACCCCCAGTTTTTCTCTCTCTCTCGCCCCACTGTTTCTCTCTCTCCCCCAGTCTTTCTCTCTCTCTCCCCCCAGTGTATCTCTCTCTCTACCCCCAGTGTTTCTCTCTCTCCCCCAGTGTTTCCCTCTCTCCTCACCCCAGTGTTTCTCTCTCTCTATCCCCCCCGTGTCTCTAAATCTCTCCTCCCCCCAGTGTTTCTCTCTCTCCCCCCCAGTGTTTATCTCTCTCTCTCCCCACCCCCCCCCCCCACTGTTTCTCTCTCCTAGCCCCCAGTATTTCTCTCTCTCCTCCCAGTGTTTCTCTGTCGCTCTCCCCCAGTGTTTCTCTCTCTCTCCCCCCAGTGTATCTCAATCTCTCCTCCCCCCAGTGTCTCTCTCTCTCCCCCAGTGTTTCTCTCTCTCTCTCCACCCAGTGTTTCCCTCTCTCCTCCCCCCAGTTATTCTCTCTCTCTCTCCCCCCAGTGTAACTCTCTCTCTCCCACACCATGTGTTTCTCTCTCTCTCCCCCCAGTGTTTCTTTCTCTCTCCTCCCCCCACTGTTTCTCTCTCTCTCCCCCCAGTGTTTCTCTCTCTCCCCTCCCACTGTTTCTCTCTCTCTCCCACCAGTGTATCTCTCTCTCTCCCCCCAGTGTTTCACTCTCTCCCCCAGTGTTTCCCTCTCTCCTCACCCAGTGTTTCTCTCTCTCTCTCCCCCCCGTGTATCTCAATCTCTCCTCCCCCCAGTGTTTCTCTCTCCCCCCCCCCCACTGTTTCTCTCTCCTACCCCCCAGTATTTCTCTCTCTCTCCCCCCAGTGTATCTCAATCTCTCCTACCCCCAGTGTCTCTCTCTCTCCCCCCAGTGGTTCTCTCTCTCTCTCCTCCCAGTGTTTCCATCTCTCCTCCCACCAGTTATTCTCTCTCTCTCTACACCCAGTGTAACTCTCTCTCTCCCACACCATGTGTTTCTCTCTCTCTCTCTCCCCCAGTGTTTCTTTCTCTCTCCTCACCCCACTGTTTCTCTCTCTCTCCCCCCAGTGTTTCTCTCTCTCCCCTCCCAGTGTTTCTCTCTCTCTATCCCCCAAGTGTTTCTCTCTCTCTCCCCCAAGTGTTTCTCTCTCTCTCCCCCCAGTGTTTCTCTCTCTCTCCCCCCAGGCCTGGAGTAAGTGTCTCTGTACCGACCGGAATCGGTGAATCTGTACAGACAGGGAGTCAGTGAATCTGTACAGGCCGGGAGTCCGTGACTCTGTATGGACCGGAATCATTGACTCCTTTCAGACAGTGAGTCAGTGACTCTGTGCAGACCTGGAGTCAGTGATTCTGCACAGACCGAGAGTCAGTGATACATGTGTAGACCGAGAGTCAGTGACTCTGTGCAGACCGGTATCAGTGAATCTGTATAGACAGGGAGTCCGTGAATCTGAATATGCCGAGAGTCAGTGGCTCTGTTCCGACCGGGAGTCAGTGACTGTGTACAGACCGGGAGTCCATGTCTCTGTACAGACCTCGAGTCGGGTTCTCTGTAAGGACCGGGATTCAAATGTTCTGTTCGGAACGGTCGTCTGTTATTCTGTACGGACCGGGAGTCAGTGAATCGGGACAGACGGGGAGTCATTGATTCTGTACAGACCTGGAGTCAGTGAATCTGTTCAAAACCTGGAGTCAGTGACGCTGTGCAGACCGGGATTCAGTGACTCCGTGCAGACCTGGAGTTAGTGAGTCTGTGCAGACCTGGAGCAAGTGACGATGCACAGACTGGGATTCAGTGAGTTTGTCCAGACCGGGAATCACTGAACCTGTGCAGCCAGGGAATTATTGACCCTGTACAGACGGAGAGTTAGTGACTTTGCACAGTCGGGGAGTCAGTGACTTCCTTTGACCGTGTGTCATTGACTCTGTGCAGACCAGCAATCAGTGAGTCTGCACAGACCGGAGTCAGTGACAGTGCTTGGACCGGAAGTCAGTTTCGCTGCATGGACCGGAAGTCAGTGACTCCATGCAGACTGGGAGTCAGTGAATCTCCAGGACCGGGAGTCAGTGAATCTCCAGGACCGGGAGTCAGTGAATCTCTACGACCGGGAGTCAATGACTCTAGACAGACCTGGAGACAGTGACACTGCACAGACCGGGAGTCAGTGGCTTTGTACAGACTGGTTTTCAGTATCTCTGTAGGACCGGGAGTCAGTGACTCTGTACAGACCGGTATCAGTGACTCTGTCTTGACAGGGAGTCCTTGAATCTGAACATGCAGAGAGTCAGTGGCTCTGTACAGACCGGGAGTCAGTGACTTTTTACAGACGGGGTGTCAGTGTCTCTCTGCAGAATCATTGCCTTCCGGTCTGCACAGAGTCACTGACACCGAGAGTTCGTGACTCTGTACAGACCGGAATAATTGAGGCTGGACAGACAGGGATTCAGTGAATCTGTACATACCGAGAATCAATGAATCTGGACAGACGGGGAGTCAGTGACACTGTAGGTCCGGGAGTCACTGACTCTGTACGGACCTGGCGTCAGTGGCTCTGTACAGTCCGGGTGTCAGTGACTCTGTTCAGGCCTGGAGTCAGTGTACCTGTGCAGACCGGGATTCAGTGGGTCTGTGCAGACCGGGAGTCGGTGATTCTGTACGGACTTGAAGTCGGTGAATCTGTACAGACCTGGAGTCAGTGACTCTGTCCAGACCGGAAGTCAGTGAGTCTTTACAGACCGGGAGTCAGTAACTCTGAAGGGACCGAGTGTTTGTGACTCTGCCCAACCGGGAGTCAGTGACGCTGTACGATCGGGAGACAGTGATGCTGTGCAGACCTGGAGTCAGTGCCTCTGTGCAGACCGGGAGTTAGTGTCTCTGTGCAGACCGGGAGTCAGTGTCTCTGTGCAGACCGGATTCAGTGATTCCACACAGACCGGGAGTCAGTGACTCTGTACTGACCGGGAGTCAGTTACTCTGTACAGACCGAGAGTCAGTGACTCTGAACAGACCTAGAGTTACTGAGCTGTACGACCGGATGTCAGTAACTCTGTACAGACCTGGAGTCAGTGTCCCTGTGCAGACCGGGAGTCAGTGACTCTGCAAAGACCGGAAGTCAGTTCCTCTGTACCGACCGGGAGTCAGTGACTCTGTGCATAGCGGGATTCAGTGACTCTCTGCAGACCTGGAGTCAGTGAATCTGTACAGACAGGGAGTTAGTGGCTCTGTGCAGACCGGGGGTCAGTGATTCTGTCCAGACGGGGTGTCAGTGAGCCTTTACAGGCCGGGAGTCAGTAACTCTGAACAGACCGAGTGTTAGTGACTCTGTCCAACTGGGAGTCAGTGACGCTGTACGACCGGGAGTCATTGATGCTGTACAGACTTGGAGTCAGTGACTCTGCACAGACCGGGGTTCAGTTACTCTGTATGGAACGGGAGTCAATTACTCTGTACAGGCCGGGAGTCATCAACTCTGTGCAGTCCGGAATCATTGATCATGTACAGACCTGGAGTCAGAGACTCTATACAGAGCGGGAGTTAGTGATTCTGTACCGACCGGAAGTCGGTTACACTTTGCAGACCGGAATCAGTGACTCTGTGCAGAATGTGAGTTAGTGAATCTGCACAGACCTGGAGTCAGTGACTCTCTACAGACCGGGCGGCAATGATTCTGTACAGATTGGGAGTAAGTGATTCTTCATAGACCGGGAGTCAGAAACTCTCTCCAGACCGAGTGTCATTTACTCTGATCAGACCGGGTATCAGTGACTGTGTACAGACAGGGATTCAGTGACTCGGTACAGGCCGGGGAGTCAGTGACTCTGCACAGATCGGAATCATTGACTCTGTACAGAGAGGGTGTCAGTGAATCTGTACAGTCCTGCAGTCAGTGACTCTGTACGGACCGGCAGTCAGTGACTTTGTACA
Organism: Heptranchias perlo; assembly: GCF_035084215.1. Taxonomy (NCBI): domain Eukaryota; kingdom Metazoa; phylum Chordata; class Chondrichthyes; order Hexanchiformes; family Hexanchidae; genus Heptranchias; species Heptranchias perlo. The sequence continues at coordinate 16,973,257 of NC_090365.1, read as the reverse complement.
GACGGGGTGTCTGTGACTGTACAGGCCTGGAGTAAGTGTCTCTGTACAGACCGGAATCAGTGAATCTGTACAGACAGGGAGTCAGTGAATCTGTACAGGCCAGGAGTCCGTGAATCTGTATGGAGCGGAATCATTGACTCTTTTCAGGCAGTGAGTCAGTGACTCTGTGCAGACCTGGAGACAGTGACTCTGCACAGAGCGGGAGTCAGTGACACCGTGTAGACCGAGAGTCAGTGACTCTGTGCAGACCGGAATTAGTGACTCTGTATAGACAGGGAGTCCGTGAATCAGAATATACCGAGAGTCAGTGGCTCTGTCCTGACCGGGAGTCAGTGACTGTGTACAGACCGGGAGTCCATGTCTCTGTACAGACCTCGAGTCGGGTTCTCTGTACAGACCGGGATTCAAATGTTCTGTTCGGAACGGTAGTCTGTTATTCAGTACGGACCGGGAGTCAGTGAATCGGGACAGACGGGGAGTCATTGATTCTGTACAGACCTGGAGTCAGTGAATCTGTACAAAACCTGGAGTCAGTGCCTCTGTCCAGGCCGGGAGTTAGTGTCTCTGTGCAGACCGGGAGTCAGTGTCTCTGTGCAGACCGGATTCAGTGATTCTGCACAGACCGGGAGTCAGTCACTCTGTACAGACCGGGAGTCAGTGACTCTGTACAGACGGGGAATTATTGATTATGTGCACACCTGGAGTCAGCGACTCTGAACAGACCGAGTGTTAGTGACTCTGTACGACCGGGTGTCAGGGACGCTGTCCGACGGGAGTCAGTTACTCTGCACAGAACGGGAGTGTGTGATTCTGTACGGACCGGGAGTCAGTGAATGTGTACAGACCTGGGGACAGTGAGTCTGTAGAGAGCTGGAGCCAGTGACGCTGCACAGAACTGGAGTCAGTATCGCTGTACAGACCGAGAATCAGTAACTCTGAACAGGCCGAGAGTTATTGACTCTGTACGACCGGGATTCAGTGACTCTGTACAGTCGGGGAGTCATTGATTCTGTACAGGCCGGTCGTCAGGGATTCTTTACAGACCTGAATTCAGTGACGTTGTCCAGACCGGGAATCGGTGTTTCTGTACGGACCAGAACTCGGTGACTCTGTACAGACCGGGCGTCAGTGATTCTTTGCAGACCGGGAGTCGGTCACTCTGTACAGACCGGGTGTCCGTGATTCTGCACAGACCTGGAATAAATTACTGTGCACAGACCTGGAGTCGGGTTCTCTGCACAGAGCGGGAGTCAGTGGTTCTGTACAACACGGGAGTCTGTGATTCTGTACCGACCGCGAGTCTGTGATCCTGTACGGACCGGGAGTCAGTGAATCTGTACAGACCGAGAGTTAGTGACTTTGAACAGACAGGATGTCAGTGACTCTGCATAGACCGGAAGTCAGATTCGCTGCACGGCCCGGAATTCAGTGATTCTGGACAGAAAGGGAGTCAGTGACTGCGTAGACCGGGAATCAGTGACAATGTGCAGACCGGGAGTCACTGACTCTATACACACAGGGTGTCAGTGAATCTGTACAAACCGAGAGTCAGAGAATCTGTACAGACCGTGAGTCAATGATTCTGTAGGACCGGGAGTCAGTGACACTGTACAGACCAGAATCAGTGAATCTGTACAAACAGGGAGTAATTGATTCAGTACAGACAGGAAGTCAGTTACTCTGTGCAGACCAGGAGTCAGTGACTCTGTGCATAGCGGGATTCAGTGACTCTCTGCAGACCTGGAGTCAGTGAATTTGTGCAGGCCGGGAGGTAGCGGCTCCGTGCAGACCGGGAGTCAGTGATTCTGTCCAGACCGGGAGTCAGTGATGCTGTACAGACCTGGAGTCAGTGACTCTGCACAGACCGGGAGTCAGTTACTCTGTATCGAACGGGAGTCAATTACTCTGTACAGGCCGGGATTCAGCGACTCTGTGCAGTTCGGAATCATTGATTATGTACAGACCTGGAGTCAGCGACTCTGTACAGAGCGGGAGTCAGTGATTCTGTACCGACCGGAAGTCGGTGACTCTGTACAGACCGGAATCAGTGACTCTGTACAGAGAGGGAGTCGGTGAATCTGTACATACCGAGAGTCAGTGTCTCTGTACAGACCGGGTGTCAGTGACTCTGTACAGACCTGGAGTCAGTGTCCCTGTGCAGACCGGGATTCAATGGCTCTGTGCAGACCTGGAGTTGGTGATTCTGTACGGACTTGAAGTCGGTGACTCCGTCAGACCGGAAGTCAGTTACTCTGGACTGGCCGGGATTCAGTGACATTGTGCATCGCGGGATTCAGTGACTCTCTGCAGACATGGAGTCAGTGACTCTGTACAGACCGGGAATTAGTGACTCTGTACAGACCTGGAGACAGTGACTCTGCACAGACCGGGAGTCAGTGACACTGTGTCGACCGAGAGTCATTGACTCTGTGCAGACCGGAATTAGTGACTCTGTTTTGACAGGGAGTCCGTGAATCTGAATATGCCGAGAGTCAGTGGCTCTGTACTGACCGGGAGTCAGTGACTGTGTACAGACCGGGAGTCCATGTCTCTGTACAGACCTCGAGTCGGGTTCTCTGTACAGACCGGGATTCAATTGTTCTGTACAGAACGGTAGTCTGTGATTCTGTACGGACCGGGAGTCAGTGAATCGGGACAGACGGGGAGTCATTGATTCTGTACAGACCTGGAGTCAGTGAATCTGTACAAAACCTGGAGTCAGTGACGCTGTGCAGACCGGGATTCAGTGACTCCGTGCACACCTGGAGTCAGTGAGTCTGTGCAGACCTGGAGCAAGTGACAATGCACAGACTGGGATTCAGTGAGTTTGTCCAGACCGGGAATCAATGAACCTGAACAGCCAGGGAATTATTGACCCTGTACAGACGGAGAGTTAGTGACTTTGCACAGACAGGGAGTCAGTGATTTCTTTAGACCGTGTGTCATTGACTCTGTGCAGACCAGCAATCAGTGAGTCTGCACAGACCGGAGTCAGTGACAGTGCTTAGACCGGAAGTCAGTATCGCTGCACGGACCGGAAGTCAGTGAATCTATGCAGATTGGGAGTCAGTGAATCTCCAGGACCGGGAGTCAGTGAATCTCTACGACCGGGAGTCAATGACTCTGTACAGACCTGGAGACAGTGACACTGCATCAGACCGGGAGTCAGTGACACTGTGTGGACCGGGAGTCTGTGACTCTGTACAGACCGGAATCAGTGACTCTGTGCAGATAGGGATTCAGTGAATCTGAACATACCGAGAGACAGTGGCTATGTGCAGACGGGTTTTCAGTATCTCTGCAGGACCGGGAGTCAGTGACTCTGTACAGACCGGTATCAGTGACTCTGTCTTGACAGGGAGTCCGTGAATCTGAACATGCCGAGAGTCAGTGGCTCTGTACAGACCGGGTGTCAGTTTGTCTGTCGGACCGCTAGTCAGTGACTCTGTACAGACCTGGAGTCCGTGCCATTGTACAGACCGGGATTTAGTGTCTCTGTACAGACCGGGAGTCAGTGCCTCTGTGCAGACCGGATACAGTGATTCTGTACAGACCTGGACTCAGTGCCTCTGTACAGACCGGGAGTTAGTGTCTCTGTGCAGACCGGGAGTCAGTGTCTCTGTGCAGACCGGATTCAGCGATTCTGTACGGACCAGGAATCAGTGACTTTGTACAGACGGGGTGTCAGTGACTCTGTGCAGAGTCATTGCCTTCCGGTCTGTACAGAGTCACTGACACCGAGAGTTCCTGACTCTGCACAGACCTTGAGTCAGTGACTGCACAGACAGGGAGTCAGCGAATCTGTATGGACCGGAATCAGTGACTCTGTTCTGACAGTGAGTCAGTTAAACTGTGCAGACCTCGAGTCAGTGGCTCTGTACAGATCGGGTGTCAGTGACTCTGTACAGACCGGAAGTCAGTGACTGTGTACAGGCCGGCGAGTCAGTGACTCTGTACAGTCCTGGAGTCAGTGACTCTGTACGGACCGGGAGTCAGTGACTTTTTACAGACGGGGTGTCAGTGTCTCTCTGCAGTGTCATTGCCTTCCGGTCTGTACAGAGTCACTGACATCGAGAGTTAGTGACTCTGTACAGACAGCGAGTCAGTGAATCTGTACATACCGAGAGTCAGTGAATTTGTACAGACCGGGAGTCAGTGACTCTGTAGGACCGGGAGTCACTGACTCTGTACGGACCTGGCTTCATTGGCTCTGTACAGACCGGGTGTTAGTGACTCTGTCCAGGCCTGGAGTCAGTGACTCTGTACAGACCTGGAATCAGTGACTCTGGACGGACCGGGATTCAGTGACTTTTACAGACGGGGTGTCAGTGTCTCTCTGCAGAATCATTGCCTTCCGGTCTGTACAGAGTCACTGACACTGTGCATTCCGGGAGTCGGTGATTCTGTACGGACTTGAAGTCGGTGACTCTGTGCATAGCAGGATTCAGTGACTCTCTCCAGACCTGGAGTCAGTGAATCTGTACAGACCGGGAGTTAGTGGTTCTGTCCAACTGGGAGTCAGTGACGCTGTACGACCGGGAGTCAGTGATGCTGTGCAGACCTTGAGTCAGTGCCTCTGTACAGGCCGGGAGTTAGTGACTCTGTACAGACCGGGAGTCAATGACTCTGTACAGACGGGGAATTATTGATTATGTGCACACCTGGAGTCAGCGACTCTGTGCAGACCGGGAGTCAGTGACTCTGTACAGACCGGGAGTAAGTGACCCTGTACAGACCGAGAGTCAGTGACTCTGAGCAGACCGAGAGTTACTGACTCTGTACGACCGGGTGTCAGTGACGCTGTCCGACGGGAGTCAGTGACTCTGCACAGAACGGGAGACAGTTACTCTGTATCGAACCGGAGTCAGTGACTCTGTACAGGCCACGAGTTAGTGACTTTGTACGGACCGGAATCAATGAGTCTGTACAGACAGGCAGTCAGGAGTCGGGTTCTCTGTACAGACCGGGAGTCAGTGGTTCTGTACAGAACGGGAGTGTGTGATTCTGTACGGACCGGGAGTCAGTGAATCTGTACAGACCGAGAGTTAGTGACTTTGAACAGACAGGGTGTCAGTGACTCTGCATAGACCGGAAGTCAGATTCGCTGCACGGCCCGGAATTCAGTGATTCTGGACAGAAAGGGAGTCAGTGACTGCGTAGACCGGGAATCAGTGACAATGTGCAGACCGGGAGTCACTGACTCTATACACACAGGGTGTCAGTGAATCTGTACAAACCGAGAGTCAGAGAATCTGTACAGACCGCGAGTCAATGATTCTGTAGGACCGGGAGTCAGTGACACTGTACAGACCAGAATCAGTGAATCTGTACAAACAGGGAGTAATTGATTCAGTACAGACAGGAAGTCAGTTACTCTGTGCAGACCAGGAGTCAGTGACTCTGTGCATAGCGGGATTCAGTGACTCTCTGCAGACCTGGAGTCAGTGAATTTGTGCAGGCCGGGAGGTAGCGGCTCCGTGCAGACCGGGAGTCAGTGATTCTGTCCAGACCGGGAGTCAGTGATGCTGTACAGACCTGGAGTCAGAGACTCTGCACAGACCGGGAGTCAGTTACTCTGTATCGAACGGGAGTCAATTACTCTGTACAGGCCGGGATTCAGCGACTCTGTGCAGTTCGGAATCATTGATTATGTACAGACCTGGAGTCAGCGACTCTGTACAGAGCGGGAGTCAGTGATTCTGTACCGACCGGAGGTCAGTGACTCTGTACAGACCGGAATCAGTGACTCTGTACAGAGAGGGAGTCGGTGAATCTGTACATACCGAGAGTCAGTGTCTCTGTACAGACCGGGTGTCAGTGACTCTGTACAGACCTGGAGTCAGTGTCCCTGTGCAGACCGGGATTCAATGGCTCTGTGCAGACCTGGAGTTGGTGATTCTGTACGGACTTGAAGTCGGTGACTCCGTGCAGACCGGAAGTCAGTGGCTCTGAATAGACCGGAAGTCAGTTACTCTGGACAGGCCGGGATTCAGTGACTTTGTGCATCGCGGGATTCAGTGACTCTCTGCAGACGTGGAGTCAGTGAATCTGTACAGACCGGGAGTCAGTGAGTCTTTACAGACCGGGAGTCAGTAACTCTGAACAGACCGAGTGTTAGTGACTCTGTCCAACCGGGAGTCAGTGACGCTGTACGACGGGAGTCAGTGATGCTGTACAGACCTGGAATCAGTGACTCTGCACAGACCGGGAGTCAGTTACTCTGTATGGAACGGGAGTCAATTACTCTGTGCAGGCCGGGAGTCAGCGACTCTGTGCAGTTCGGAATCATTGATTATGTACAGACCTGGAGTCAGCGACTCTGTGCAGACCGGGTGTCAGTGACTCTGTACAGACAGGGTGTCAGTGAGTCTTCATAGATCGGGAATCAGTGACTCTGCACAGACAGTGAGTTAGTGAATCTGCACAGACCTGGAGTCAGTGTGCTCTGTATAGACCTGGAGTTAGTGACACTGTGTAGACCGGGAGTAAGTGACACTGTGCAGACTGGAATCAGTGTCTCTGTGCAGACAGGGAGTCAGTGAATCTGAACATACCGAGAGTCATTCGCTCTGTGCAGACCCGCTGATCGTGTCTCTCTTGGACCGGGAGTCAGTGACTCTCTACAAACCTGGAGTCAGTTTCTCTGTACAGACCGGGAGTTAGTTAATTATTGATTGTGTACAGACCTGGAGTCAACGACTCTGTCCAGACGTGGTGACAGTGAGTCTGTTCAGACCTGGAGCCAGTGACGCTGTACAGACCTTGAGTCAGTGTTTCTGTACAGACCGAGAGTGAGTAACTCTGAACCGTCCGAGAGTTTCTGACTCGGTAAAACCGGGAGTCAGTGACGCTGTGCGACGGGGAGTCAGTGACTCTGTTCAGATCTGGGGTCAGTGACTCTGCACAGACCAGGAGTCAGTTAATCTGTATCGAACCGGAGTCACTGAGTCTGTACAGGCCGGGAGTTAGTGTCTCTGCCCGGCCGGAATCAGTGATTCTGTACAGACAGGGATTCAGTGAATCTGTACAGGACGGGAGTCAGTCACTCTGTACAGACCTGGAGTCAGTTACTCTGTTCAGAACGGGAGTCTGTGACTCTGTACAGGACGGGCGTTAGTGAATCTGTACGGACCGGAATCAGTGATTCTGTGCACAAAGGAAGTCAGTGGCTCTGTACAGACCGGGAGTCAGTGATTCTGTACGGACCGGGAGTCGGTGACTCTGTACGGACCACGAGCCAGTGACTCTGTACAAGTCGGTAGTCTGTGATTCTGTACAGCGGGGGAGTCATTGATTCTGTGCTGTCGGGGAGTCAGTAACTCTGTGCAGACCTTGAGTCAGTATCTCTGTACAGACCGGGAATCTGTGGCTCTGCCTAGACTGGAAGTCAGTGCCTCTCTACTGACGGGCAATTATTGATTTTGTACAGACCTGGAGTCAGCGACTCTGTACAGACCTGGAGTCAGTGTCTCTGCACAGACCGAGATTCAGTAACTCTGAACAGACCGAGAGTTACTGACTCTGTACGACCGGGAGTCAGTGACGCTGTGCGACGGGGAGTCAGTGACTGTACAGACTTGGAGTCAGTGACTCTGCACAGACCGGGATTCAGTTAGTCCCTATAGAACGGGAGTCATTGACTCTGTCCAGGCCGGGGAGTTCGTGACTCAGTACGGACCGAAATCAGTGATTCTGTACAAACAGGGAGTCAGTGAATCTGTGCAGGACGGGAGTCAGTCACTTTCTAATGACCTGGAGTCAGTGAGCCTGTACAGACCTGGAGTCAGCGAGTCTGTACAGACCGGGAGTAATTGACTCTGTAAAGTCCAGAGTCAGTGTCTCTGTACAGACCGCGAGTCAGTGACTCTAGACAGGTCGGTCTGCATAGGGACACTGACCCCCGGTCTGGACAGAATCACTGATTCCCGATCTGCACAGAGCCACTAAGTCCCGGTCTGTACAGATTTACTGACTATCGGTCTGCACAGAGTCACCGACTTCAAGACCGTACAGAATCACGGACTCCCCGTCTGCACAGAGCCATTGAATCCCGGTCTGCATAGGGACACTGACTCCAGGTCTGTACAGAGTCAATGACGCCCGGTCCTACTGAGTCACTGACTCCCGGTCTGTACAGATTCACTGACTCTCGGTATGTACAGATTCACTAGATCCCTGTCTGTACAGAGTCACCGATTCCGGTCTGTACAGACTCACGAACTCTCGGTGTCAGTGACTCTGTACAGACCGGAAGGCAGTGACTCTGCAGAGAGTCACTGACACTCCGTCTGTCCAAAGTCACTGACTCCCGGTCCGTACAGAGTCACTGACTCCAGGTCTGTACAGAGTCACTGACACCCGATCTATGAAGACTCACTGACACCCGGTCTGTACAGAGTGACTGATTCCAGATCTGCGCAGATTCATTAACTCACTATCTGCACAGAGTCACTGATTCCAGTCTGTACAGAGTCACTGACTTCCGGTCGGTACAGAATCAATGACTCCCGCTCTGTACAGATTCGCTGACTCCAGGTCTGTGCAGCATCACTGACTCCCGGTCGGACAGAGTCACTAACACTCGGTCTGTTCAGAGTTACTAACTCCCGGTCTGTGAAGACTCACTGACTCCCGGTCTGCACGGAGCCACTAACTCCCGGTCTGTACAGATTCACTGACTCCAGGTCTGCAGAGAGTCACTGAATCCCGCTGTGCACAGAGTCACTGACTCCCGGACTGCACAGAGTAACTGACTTCCGGTCTATGCAGAGTCACTGACTTCCGGTCTGCACAGAGTCACCGACTTCAAGTCCGTACAGAATCACCGACTCCCGGTCTGCACAGAGCCGTGGAATCCCGGTCTGTTCAGAGTCAGTGACTCCAGGTCCGTACAGAGTCACTGATTCCGTTCTGTACAGAGTCACGAACTCTCGGTGTCAGTGACTCTGCACAGACCGGAAGGCAGTGACTCTGCAGAGTGTCACTGACACCTCGTCAGTACAAAGTCACTGACTCCCGGTCCGTACAGAGTCACTGACTCCAGGTCTGTACAGAGTCACTGACTTCTGGTCTGTACAGATTCAGTGACTCCAGGTCTGTGCGGTGCCACTGACTCCCTGTCTGTACAAAGTCACCAACTCTCGGTCTGTAGAGGGTCACTGATTCCATGTCTGTACAGGGTCAGTGATTCCCGGTCTGTACAGACTCACTGACTCCCGGTCTGAACATCGTAACTAACTCCCGTTCCATACAGAGTAACTAACTCCAGGTCTGTACAGAGTGACTGACTCCCGTCCTGTACAAATTCACTGACTCCCTGTCTGTGCAGAATCACTGATTCCGGTCCGGACAGAGTCACTCACACACGGCCTGTACAGAGTCACTGACTCCGGTTCTATACAGAGCAACTTATTCCCCGTCGCACAGCGTCACTGACTCGCGGTCGTACAGAGTCAGTAACTCTCGGTCTGTTCATAGTTACTGACTCTCGGTCAGTGTAGAGACACTGACTCCAGGTCTGTACCGCGTCACTGGCTCCAGGTCTGTGCAGACTCAGTTTCCCCTGGTCTGGACAGAGTAACTGGCACCCGGTCTGTAAAGAGTCACTGACTCCAGGTCTGTACAGAGTCGCTGACTCCAGGTCTGTACATAATCAGTAATTCCCCGACTGTACATAGTCACTGACTCCCGGTCTGTACAGTCTCACTGACTCCCGGTCTGTACAGAGTAACTGAATCCAGGTCTGCTCAGAGTCAGTGACTCCTGGTCTGTACAGAGTCACTGACTCCCGGTCCTACAGAGATACTGAAACCCGGGCTGTGCAGAGCCACTGACTCTCGGTATGTTCAGATTCACTCACTCCCTGTATGCACAGAGTGACTGATTCCGGTCTGTACAGAGTCACTGACTCCCGGTCTACACAGTGTCACTGACTCCCGCTCTGTGCAGAGTCACTGTCGCTTGGTCTGTTCAGATTCACTGACTCCCGGTTGTCGAGTGTCACTGACTTCCGGTCTGTCCAGATTCACTAACTTCCGGTCCGTGCAGCGAAACTGACTTCCGGTCGAAGCACTGTCAGTGACTCCCGGTCTGTGCAAAGCCACTAACTCTCGGTCTGTACAGGTTCATTGATTCCCTGTCTGTACAGGGTCAGTGATTCCCGGTTTGGACAGACTCACTGAATCCCGGTCTCACTTGCTCCAGGTCTGCACAGATTCACTGACTCCAGATTTTGTACAGAGTCACTGACTCCAGGTTTGTACAGAATCAATGACTCCCCGTTTGAACCGATTCACTGACTCCCGGTCCGTACAGAATCACAGACTACCGTTCTTTACAGAACCACTGACTCCCGGTCTGTACAGAATCACAGATTCCGGTCCGTACAGAGCCACTTACTGCCGGTATGCACAGCGTCACTGATTTCAGGTCTGAAAACAGTCAATGATTCCGGTCCATACAGAGTCACGGACTCCCGGCCTGTACAGAGTTACTGACTCCCGGTCTGTACAGAGTCACTGATACCCGGTCTGCAGAGAGTTTCTGACTCCAGTTCTATGAAGAATCACTGACTCCCAATCTGTACAGAATCATTGCCGCCCGGTCTGTAGAGAGTCACTGACAGCCCGTCTGGACAGAGTCACTGAATCTCGGTCTGTACAGAGCCACTGACTCCAGGTCTGTGCAGATTCACTGACTCACTGTCTGCACAGAGACACTGATTCCGGTCTGTACAGAGTAACCGACTTCCGGTCGGTACAGAATCACTGGCTCCCGCTCTGTACAGAGTCGCTGACTCCAGGTCTGTACATGATCATTGATTCCGAACTGCACAGTGTCGCTGACTCCCGGCCTGTACAGAGTAATTGACTCCCGTTCTATACAGAGTAACTGACCCCCGGTCTGTGCAGAGTCACTGACTCCAGGTCTGTACAGCAACACTGACTCCCGGTCGGACAGCGTCACTGACACCCGGTTGGACAGAGTCACTAACACTCGGTCTGTTCAGAGTTACTGACTCCCGGTCTGTAAAGTCTAACTGACACCCGGTCTGGACAGAATCACTGACTCCCGGTCTGCACAGAGCCACGAATTGCCAGTCCGTACAGATTCACTGACTCCAGGTTTGCAGAGAGTCACTGAATCCCGCTATGCACAGAGTCACTGACTCCCGGTCGGTACAGAGAAACTGACTTCCGGTCGATGCAGAGTCACTGACTCCCGGTCTGCACAGGGACACTGACTCCCGGCCTGTACACAGTCACTGACTCCCGGTCTGTACAGATTGACTGACTCTCGGTATGTGCAGATTCACTGACTCCCTGTCTGTACAGAGTCACAGATCCCGATCTCTACAGACGTCCTTGATCCTTGCACCAGGGAGGCAACACACCATCCTGGAGTCTCGGTTGCGGCCGCAGAAACGCCTGTCTATTCCCCTTACAATTGAGTCCCCTATCACTATAGCTCTTTCACTCTTTTTCCTCCCAGCCTGTGCAGCAGAGCTACCCGTGGTGCCAGGAAGTTGGCTGCTGCTGCCGTCCCCTGATAAGTCATCCCCCACAACAGCATCCAAAGTGGCATATCTGTTTGAGAGGGGGATGGCCACAGGGGACCCCTGCACTACCTGCCTGCACCTCTTACTATTCCTGGTGGTCACCCATTCACTTCCTGCCTGTATACCCTTTACCTGCGGTGTGACCAACTCGCTAAACGTGCTATCCACGAGTTAGGCCACAGCTGGACTACTGTGTGCAGTTCTGGTCGCCACACTACAGGAAGGATGTGATCGCTTTGGAGAGGGTGCAGAGGAGATTCACCAGGATGTTACCAGGGCTGGAGCACTGACACCAAGTCGTACAGCGTCACTGACTCCCGGTTGGACAGAGTCTCCAACACTCGGTCTGTTCAGAGTTACTGACTCCCGGTCTGTAAAGGCTCACTGACACCCGGTCTGGACAGAATCACTGACTCGCGGTCTGCACAGAGCCACTCACTCCCGGTCTGTACAGATTCACTGACTCCAGGGCTGCAGAGAGTCACTGAATCCCGCCATGCACAGAGTCACTGACTCCCGGTCTGTACAGAGTAACTGACTTCCGGTCGATGCAGAGTCACTGACTTCCGGTCTGCACAGAGCCATTGAATCCCGGTCTGCCCAGGGACACTGATTCCAGGTCTGTACAGAGTCACTGACACCCGGTCTGCACAGAGCTACTGACGCCAGGTCTGTACAGATTCACTGACTAACTGTCTGTACAGAGACACTGACTCCAGGTCCATACACAGTCACGGACTCCCGGCCAGTACACAGTCACTGATTCCCGGTCTGTACAGATTCACTGACTCTCGGTATGTACAGATTCACTCTCGCTCTGAACAGAGTGGCTAACTCTCGGTCCGTTCAAAGTTATTGACTCCAGCTCGATGAAGACTCACTGACTCCCGGTCTGCAGAGAGTCATTGATACCCATTCTGTGCAAAGTCACCGACTCTCGGTCTGAACAGAGTCACTGACACCCGGTCTGTACATGGTAATTGACTTCCGGTCGATGCAGATTCACTGACTCCCGGTCTGGACAGAGTAACTGACTCCACAGCCGTACAGAATCACTGACTCCCGATCTGTACAGAGTCGCTGACTCCAGGTCTGTACATAATCAATGATTCCGAACTGTACAGAGTCACTGACTCCCGGCCAGGACAGAATCACCGACTCCAGGTCTGTACAGAATCAATGACTCCCCGACTGTACAGAGTCACTGACTCCCGGTCTCTACAGACTCACAGACTACGGGTCTGTACGGAGTCACTGACGCCCGGTCTGAACAGAATTACTGACTCCCGGTCTTACAGAGCCACTGAATCCCGGTCTCCACAGAGTCACTGACTTATGTCTGTACAGAGTCACTGACACCCGATCTGTCGAGAGCCATTGACTCCAGGTCTGCACAGGTTCACTGACTCACTGTCTGAAAAGAGTCACTGATTCCGGTCCATAAAGAGTCACGGACTCCCGGCCTGTACAGATTCACTGACACCCTATCTGTACAGATTCACTGATTCCGGTCTGCACAGAGTCACTTACACTCGGTCTGTTCAGAGTTACTGACTCCCGGTCTTACAGACTCAATGACTCCCGTTCTGGACAAAATCACTGACTCCCGGTCTGCACAGAGCCACTAACTCCCGGTCTGTACAGATTCACTGTCTCCAGGTCTGCAGTGAGTCACTGAATCCCGCTACGCACAGCGTCACTGACTGCTTGTCTGTACAAAGTAACTGACTTCCGGTCTATGCAGAGACACTGACTTCCGGTCTGCACAGAGTCACCGACATCAGGTCCGTACAGAAACACGAACTCCCGGTCTGCACAGAGCCATTGAATCCCGGTCTTTCCAGTGTCACGGTCTCCCGGTCTGCGCAGAGTTACTGACTCCAGGTCGGTACAGAGTCACTAAGTCTCGGTCCGTTCAATGTTACCGACTCCCGGCCTCTGAAGGCTCATTGACACCCGGTCTGTACAGAGCCACTAACTCCAGGTCTGTACAGATTCATTGACTAACTGTTTGGACAGAGAAACTGGCTCCAGGTCTGTACAGAGTCACTGACTCCCGGTCCTACAGAGTCACTGACTCCCGGTCTGTACAGATTCACTGACTCTCGGTTTGTACAGATTCACGGACTCCCTGCCTGTACAGCGTCACTGAATCCCGGTCTGAAGCGTCACTGATTCCCGGTCCATGCAGAGTCACTGACACCCTGTCTGTTCAAAGTCACTAAGTCTCGGTCTGTACAGGGTCAATGATTCCCTGTCTGTACAGATTCAGTGACTCCCGGTCCGTACAGCATCACAGACTCCCGTTTTGTACAGAACCACTGAATCACGGTCTGTGCAGAGAACCCGACTCCAGGTCTGTGCACAGTAACTGATTCCAGGTCTGTACAAAACCACGGACACCCGGTCTTTACAGAGTGAACGACTCCCGGTCTGCGAAGAGTCACTGACGCCCGGTCTGTACAGAGTCACCGAGTTCCGGTCCGTACAGAAACACCGATTCCCGGTCTGGACAACGTCACTGAATTCAGGTCTGTAAAGAATCACTGACTCCCCGGCCTGCACAGAGTCACTGATTCCGGTCTTTACAGGGTCACTGACTCCCGGTCTGTGCAGAGTCACTGACTCTCGCTCTGAACAGAGTGGCTAACTCTCGGTCCGTTCAGAGTTACTGACTCCGGGTCTATGAAGACTCACTGCCTCCCGGTCTGTACAGAATCATTGCCTCCCTGTCTGTGGAGAGTCACTGACATCCCGTCTGGACAAAGTCACTGACTACTGGTCTGTACAGAGTCACTGACTCCCGGTCTGTAAAGAGTAATTGACTTCCGGTCGATGCAGATTCACTGACTCCCGGTCTGTAGGGAGACAGTGACTCCAGGTCTGTACAGAGTGACTGACTCCCGTCCTGTACAGATAAACTGACTCCCAGTCTGCACAGAATCATTGATTCCGGTTCCTACAGAGTCACTAACTCCCGGCCTGTACAGAGTCAGTGACTCCGGTTCTATACAGAGACCCTGACTCCCCGTCGTACAGCGTCACTGACTCCAGGTCGTACAGAGTCAGTAACTCTCGGTCTGTTCAAAGTTACTGATTCTCGGTCTGCACAGAGACACTGACTCCAGGTCTGTGCAGCGTCACTGGCTCCAGGTCTGTACAGACTCACTGTCCCCAGTTCTGGACAGAGTCACTGACTCCCGGGCTGTACAGAGTCACTGATGCCAGGTGTGTACAGAATCACAGACTCCCGTTCTGTACAGAACCACTGACTCCTGGTCTGTACGGAGAATGGGTTCCACGTCTGTGCAGTCACTTGCTCCCGGTCTGCACAGCGTCACTGACTTAAGGTCTGTACAGAGTCACCGACTCCCGGCATGGACAGAGTCACTGACTCCCGGTCTGTGCAGTGTCACTGACTCCAGGTCAGCACAGAGTCACTCACTCTCGTTCCGTTCAAAGTTATTGACTCCAGCTCTATGAAGACTCACTGACTCCCGGTCTGCAGAGAGTCATTGATACCCATTCTGTGCAAAGTCACTGACTCTCGGTCTGAACAGAGTCACTGACACCGGTCTGTAGATGGTAATTGACTTCCGGTCGATGCAGATTCACTGACTCCCGGTCTGGACAGAGTAACTGAATCCAGGGCCGTACAGAATCACTGACTGCCGATCTGTACAGAGTCACCAACTTGCGGTACGTACAGAGTCACTGACTCCAGGTATGTACAGAGTCACTGACACCCGATCTGTACACAGTCACTGACTCCAGGTCAGCACAGTTTCACTGACTCACTGTCTGAACAGAGTCACTGATTCCGGTCTGCACAGAGTCACCGACTCCCGGCCTGGACAGAGTCACTGACTCCCGGTCCGTACAGAGTCACTGACTCCAGGTCAGCACAGAGTCACTAACTCTCGTTCCGTTCAAAGTTATTGACTCCAGCTCTATGAAGACTCACTGACTCCCGGTCTGCAGAGAGTCATTGATACCCATTCTGTGCAAAGTCACTGACTCTCGGTCTGAACAGAGTCACTGACACCCGGTCTGTACATGGTAATTGACTTCCGGTCGATGCAGATTCACTGACTCCCGGTCTGGACAGAGTAACTGACTCCAGGGCCGTACAGAATCACTGACTGCCGATCTGTACAGAGTCACCGACTTGCGGTACGTACAGAATCACTGACTCCCGGTCTGCACAGAGTCGCTGACTCCAGGTCTGTACATAATCAATGATTCCTAACTGTACAGAGTCACTGACTCCCGGCCTGTACAGAGTCACCGACTCCAGGTCTGTACAGAATCAATGACTCCCCGACTGTACAGAGTCACTGACTCCCGGTCTCTACAGACTCACAGACTCCGGGTCTGTACGGAGTCACTGACGCCCGGTCTGTACAGAATTACTGACTCCCGGTCTTACAGATCCTCTGACTCCCGGTCTCCACAGAGTCACTGACTTCGGTCTGCACAGGGTCACTGACACCCGATCTGTCGGGAGCCATTGACTCCAGGTCTGCAAAGGTTCACTGACTCACTGTCTGAAAAGAGTCACTGATTCCGGTCCATAAAGAGTCACGGACTCCCGGCCTGTACAGATTCACTGACACCCTATCTGTACAGATTCACTGATTCCGGTCTGTACAGAGTCACTTACACTCGGTCTGTTCAGAGTGACTGACTCCCAGTCTTAAAGACTCACTGACTCCCGGACTGCACAGAGCCACTAACTCCAGGTCTGTACAGATTCACTGTCTCCAGGTCTGCAGTGAGTCACTGAATCCCGCTACGCACAGCGTCACTGACTACTGGTCTGTACAGAGTAACTGACTGCCGGTCTATGCAGAGACACTGACTTCCGGTCTGCACAGAGTCACCGACTTCAGGTCCGTACAGAATCACCAACTCCCGGTCTGCAAAGAGCCATTGAATCCCGGTCTGCACAGGGACACTGAATCCAGGTTTGTACAGAGACACTGACTCCCGGTCTGTACTGAGAAACTGACTCCAAGTCTGTACTGAATCAATGATTCCCTGTTTGTACAAATTCACTGATTCCGGTCTGTACAGTGTCACGGACTCCCGCTCTGCGCAGAGTTACTGACTCCAGGTCGGTACAGAGTCACTAAGTCTCGGTCCGTTCAGTGTTACCGACTCCCGGTCTCTGAAGGCTCATTGACACCCGGTCCGTACAGAGTCACTGACACCCGGTCTGTACAGAGCCACTAACTCCAGGTCTGTACAGATTCATTGACTAACTGTTTGGACAGAGAAACTGGCTCCAGGTCTGTACAGAGTCACTGACTCCCGGTCCTACAGAGTCACTGACTCCCGGTCTGTACAGATTCACTGACTCTCGGTTTGTACAGATTCACGGACTCCCTGCCTGTACAGCGTCACTGAATCCCGGTCTGAAGCGTCACTGATTCCCGGTCCATGCAGAGTCACTGACACCCTGTCTGTTCAAAGTCACTAAGTCTCGGTCTGTACAGGGTCAATGATTCCCTGTCTGTACAGATTCAGTGACTCCCGGTCCGTACAGCATCACAGACTCCCGTTTTGTACAGAACCACTGAATCACGGTCTGTGCAGAGAACCCGACTCCAGGTCTGTGCACAGTAACTGATTCCAGGTCTGTACAAAACCACGGACACCCGGTCTTTACAGAGTGAACGACTCCCGGTCTGCGAAGAGTCACTGACGCCCGGTCTGTACAGAGTCACCGAGTTCCGGTCCGTACAGAAACACCGATTCCCGGTCTGGACAACGTCACTGAATTCAGGTCTGTAAAGAATCACTGACTCCCCGGCCTGCACAGAGTCACTGACTTCCTGTCTGTACAGGGTCACAGAATCCAGGTCTGTACAGATTCAAATGACTCACTGTCTGTACAGAGTCACTGATTCCGGTCTTTACAGGGTCACTGACTCCCGGTCTGTGCAGAGTCACTGACTCTCGCTCTGAACAGAGTGGCTAACTCGCGGTCCGTTCAGAGTTACTGACTCCGGGTCTATGAAGACTCACTGCCTCCCGGTCTGCACAGAATCATTGCCTCCCTGTCTGTGGAGAGTCACTGACATCCCGTCTGGACAAAGTCACTGACTACTGGTCTGTACAGAGTCACTGACTCCCGGTCTGTAAAGAATAATTGACTTCCGGTCGATGCAGATTCACTGACTCCCGGTCTGTAGGGAGACAGTGACTCCAGGTCTGTACAGAGTGACTGACTCCCGTCCTGTACAGATAAACTGACTCCCAGTCTGCACAGAATCATTGATTCCGGTTCCTACAGAGTCACTAACTCCCGGCCTGTACAGAGTCAGTGACTCCGGTTCTATACAGAGACCCTGACTCCCCGTCGTACAGCGTCACTGACTCCAGGTCGTACAGAGTCAGTAACTCTCGGTCTGTTCAAAGTTACTGATTCTCGGTCTGCACAGAGACACTGACTCCAGGTCTGTGCAGCGTCACTGGCTCCAGGTCTGTACAGACTCACTGTCCCCAGTTCTGGACAGAGTCACTGACTCCCGGGCTGTACAGAGTCACTGATGCCAGGTGTGTACAGAATCACAGACTCCCGTTCTGTACAGAACCACTGACTCCTGGTCTGTACGGAGAATGGGTTCCACGTCTGTGCAGTCACTTGCTCCCGGTCTGCACAGCGTCACTGACTTAAGGTCTGTACAGAGTCACCGACTCCCGGCATGGACAGAGTCACTGACTCCCGGTCTGTGCAGTGTCACTGACTCCAGGTCAGCACAGAGTCACTCACTCTCGTTCCGTTCAAAGTTATTGACTCCAGCTCTATGAAGACTCACTGACTCCCGGTCTGCAGAGAGTCATTGATACCCATTCTGTGCAAAGTCACTGACTCTCGGTCTGAACAGAGTCACTGACACCGGTCTGTAGATGGTAATTGACTTCCGGTCGATGCAGATTCACTGACTCCCGGTCTGGACAGAGTAACTGAATCCAGGGCCGTACAGAATCACTGACTGCCGATCTGTACAGAGTCACCAACTTGCGGTACGTACAGAGTCACTGACTCCAGGTATGTACAGAGTCACTGACACCCGATCTGTACACAGTCACTGACTCCAGGTCAGCACAGTTTCACTGACTCACTGTCTGAACAGAGTCACTGATTCCGGTCTGCACAGAGTCACCGACTCCCGGCCTGGACAGAGTCACTGACTCCCGGTCCGTACAGAGTCACTGACTCCAGGTCAGCACAGAGTCACTAACTCTCGTTCCGTTCAAAGTTATTGACTCCAGCTCTATGAAGACTCACTGACTCCC
This sequence comes from Heptranchias perlo, assembly GCF_035084215.1. Lineage (NCBI taxonomy): Eukaryota > Metazoa > Chordata > Chondrichthyes > Hexanchiformes > Hexanchidae > Heptranchias > Heptranchias perlo. Next base: position 16,954,395 of record NC_090365.1, on the reverse strand, counting down.
GGTCTGCAGAGAGTCATTGATACCCATTCTGTGCAAAGTCACTGACTCTCGGTCTGAACAGAGTCACTGACACCCGGTCTGTACATGGTAATTGACTTCCGGTCGATGCAGATTCACTGACTCCCGGTCTGGACAGAGTAACTGACTCCAGGGCCGTACAGAATCACTGACTGCCGATCTGTACAGAGTCACCGACTTGCGGTACGTACAGAATCACTGACTCCCGGTCTGCACAGAGTCGCTGACTCCAGGTCTGTACATAATCAATGATTCCTAACTGTACAGAGTCACTGACTCCCGGCCTGTACAGAGTCACCGACTCCAGGTCTGTACAGAATCAATGACTCCCCGACTGTACAGAGTCACTGACTCCCGGTCTCTACAGCCTCACAGACTCCGGGTCTGTACGGAGTCACTGACGCCCGGTCTGTACAGAATTACTGACTCCCGGTCTTACAGATCCTCTGACTCCCGGTCTCCACAGAGTCACTGACTTCGGTCTGCACAGAGTCACTGACACCCGATCTGTCGGGAGCCATTGACTCCAGGTCTGCAAAGGTTCACTGACTTACTGTCTGAAAAGAGTCACTGATTCCGGTCCATAAAGAGTCACGGACTCCCGGCCTGTACAGATTCACTGACACCCTATCTGTACAGATTCACTGATTCCGGTCTGTACAGAGTCACTTACACTCGGTCTGTTCAGAGTGACTGACTCCCAGTCTTAAAGACTCACTGACTCCCGGACTGCACAGAGCCACTAACTCCAGGTCTGTACAGATTCACTGTCTCCAGGTCTGCAGTGAGTCACTGAATCCCGCTACGCACAGCGTCACTGACTACTGGTCTGTACAGAGTAACTGACTGCCGGTCTATGCAGAGACACTGACTTCCGGTCTGCACAGAGTCACCGACTTCAGGTCCGTACAGAATCACCAACTCCCGGTCTGCAAAGAGCCATTGAATCCCGGTCTGCACAGGGACACTGAATCCAGGTTTGTACAGAGACACTGACTCCCGGTCTGTACTGAGAAACTGACTCCAAGTCTGTACTGAATCAATGATTCCCTGTTTGTACAAATTCACTGATTCCGGTCTGTACAGTGTCACGGACTCCCGGTCTGCGCAGAGTTACTGACTCCAGGTCGGTACAGAGTCACTAAGTCTCGGTCCGTTCAGTGTTACCGACTCCCGGTCTCTGAAGGCTCATTGACACCCGGTCCGTACAGAGTCACTGACACCCGGTCTGTACAGAGCCACTAACTCCAGGTCTGTACAGATTCATTGACTAACTGTTTGGACAGAGAAACTGGCTCCAGGTCTGTACAGAGTCACTGACTCCCGGTCCTACAGAGTCACTGACTCCCGGTCTGTACAGATTCACTGACTCTCGGTTTGTACAGATTCACGGACTCCCTGCCTGTACAGCGTCACTGAATCCCGGTCTGAAGCGTCACTGATTCCCGGTCCATGCAGAGTCACTGACACCCTGTCTGTTCAAAGTCACTAACTCTCGGTCTGTACAGGGTCAATGATTCCCTGTCTGTACAGATTCAGTGACTCCCGGTCCGTACAGAATCACAGACTCCCGTTTTGTACAGAACCACTGAATCACGGTCTGTGCAGAGAACCCGACTCCAGGTCTGTGCACAGTAACTGATTCCAGGTCTGTACAAAACCACGGACACCCGGTCTTTACAGAGTGACCGACTCCCGGTCTGCGAAGACTCACTGATGCCCGGTCTGTACAGAGTCACCGAGTTCCGGTCCGTACAGAAACACCGATTCCCGGTCTGGACAACGTCACTGAATTCAGGTCTGTAAAGAATCACTGACTCCCCGGCCTGCACAGAGTCACTGACTTCCTGTCTGTACAGGGTCACAGAATCCAGGTCTGTACAGATTCAAATGACTCACTGTCTGTACAGAGTCACTGATTCCGGTCTTTACAGGGTCACTGACTCCCGGTCTGTGCAGAGTCACTGACTCTCGCTCTGAACAGAGTGGCTAACTCGCGGTCCGTTCAGAGTTACTGACTCCGGGTCTATGAAGACTCACTGCCTCCCGGTCTGCACAGAATCATTGCCTCCCTGTCTGTGGAGAGTCACTGACATCCCGTCTGGACAAAGTCACTGACTACTGGTCTGTACAGAGTCACTGACTCCCGGTCTGTAAAGAATAATTGACTTCCGGTCGATGCAGATTCACTGACTCCCGGTCTGTAGGGAGACAGTGACTCCAGGTCTGTACAGAGTGACTGACTCCCGTCCTGTACAGATAAACTGACTCCCAGTCTGCACAGAATCATTGATTCCGGTTCCTACAGAGTCACTAACTCCCGGCCTGTACAGAGTCAGTGACTCCGGTTCTATACAGAGACCCTGACTCCCCGTCGTACAGCGTCACTGACTCCAGGTCGTACAGAGTCAGTAACTCTCGGTCTGTTCAAAGTTACTGATTCTCGGTCTGCACAGAGACACTGACTCCAGGTCTGTGCAGCGTCACTGGCTCCAGGTCTGTACAGACTCACTGTCCCCAGTTCTGGACAGAGTCACTGACTCCCGGGCTGTACAGAGTCACTGATGCCAGGTGTGTACAGAATCACAGACTCCCGTTCTGTACAGAACCACTGACTCCTGGTCTGTACGGAGAATGGGTTCCACGTCTGTGCAGTCACTTGCTCCCGGTCTGCACAGCGTCACTGACTTAAGGTCTGTACAGAGTCACCGACTCCCGGCATGGACAGAGTCACTGACTCCCGGTCTGTGCAGTGTCACTGACTCCAGGTCAGCACAGAGTCACTCACTCTCGTTCCGTTCAAAGTTATTGACTCCAGCTCTATGAAGACTCACTGACTCCCGGTCTGCAGAGAGTCATTGATACCCATTCTGTGCAAAGTCACTGACTCTCGGTCTGAACAGAGTCACTGACACCGGTCTGTAGATGGTAATTGACTTCCGGTCGATGCAGATTCACTGACTCCCGGTCTGGACAGAGTAACTGAATCCAGGGCCGTACAGAATCACTGACTGCCGATCTGTACAGAGTCACCAACTTGCGGTACGTACAGAGTCACTGACTCCAGGTATGTACAGAGTCACTGACACCCGATCTGTACACAGTCACTGACTCCAGGTCAGCACAGTTTCACTGACTCACTGTCTGAACAGAGTCACTGATTCCGGTCTGCACAGAGTCACCGACTCCCGGCCTGGACAGAGTCACTGACTCCCGGTCCGTACAGAGTCACTGACTCCAGGTCAGCACAGAGTCACTAACTCTCGTTCCGTTCAAAGTTATTGACTCCAGCTCTATGAAGACTCACTGACTCCCGGTCTGCAGAGAGTCATTGATACCCATTCTGTGCAAAGTCACTGACTCTCGGTCTGAACAGAGTCACTGACACCCGGTCTGTACATGGTAATTGACTTCCGGTCGATGCAGATTCACTGACTCCCGGTCTGGACAGAGTAACTGACTCCAGGGCCGTACAGAATCACTGACTGCCGATCTGTACAGAGTCACCGACTTGCGGTACGTACAGAATCACTGACTCCCGGTCTGCACAGAGTCGCTGACTCCAGGTCTGTACATAATCAATGATTCCTAACTGTACAGAGTCACTGACTCCCGGCCTGTACAGAGTCACCGACTCCAGGTCTGTACAGAATCAATGACTCCCCGACTGTACAGAGTCACTGACTCCCGGTCTCTACAGCCTCACAGACTCCGGGTCTGTACGGAGTCACTGACGCCCGGTCTGTACAGAATTACTGACTCCCGGTCTTACAGATCCTCTGACTCCCGGTCTCCACAGAGTCACTGACTTCGGTCTGCACAGAGTCACTGACACCCGATCTGTCGGGAGCCATTGACTCCAGGTCTGCAAAGGTTCACTGACTTACTGTCTGAAAAGAGTCACTGATTCCGGTCCATAAAGAGTCACGGACTCCCGGCCTGTACAGATTCACTGACACCCTATCTGTACAGATTCACTGATTCCGGTCTGTACAGAGTCACTTACACTCGGTCTGTTCAGAGTGACTGACTCCCAGTCTTAAAGACTCACTGACTCCCGGACTGCACAGAGCCACTAACTCCAGGTCTGTACAGATTCACTGTCTCCAGGTCTGCAGTGAGTCACTGAATCCCGCTACGCACAGCGTCACTGACTACTGGTCTGTACAGAGTAACTGACTGCCGGTCTATGCAGAGACACTGACTTCCGGTCTGCACAGAGTCACCGACTTCAGGTCCGTACAGAATCACCAACTCCCGGTCTGCAAAGAGCCATTGAATCCCGGTCTGCACAGGGACACTGAATCCAGGTTTGTACAGAGACACTGACTCCCGGTCTGTACTGAGAAACTGACTCCAAGTCTGTACTGAATCAATGATTCCCTGTTTGTACAAATTCACTGATTCCGGTCTGTACAGTGTCACGGACTCCCGGTCTGCGCAGAGTTACTGACTCCAGGTCGGTACAGAGTCACTAAGTCTCGGTCCGTTCAGTGTTACCGACTCCCGGTCTCTGAAGGCTCATTGACACCCGGTCCGTACAGAGTCACTGACACCCGGTCTGTACAGAGCCACTAACTCCAGGTCTGTACAGATTCATTGACTAACTGTTTGGACAGAGAAACTGGCTCCAGGTCTGTACAGAGTCACTGACTCCCGGTCCTACAGAGTCACTGACTCCCGGTCTGTACAGATTCACTGACTCTCGGTTTGTACAGATTCACGGACTCCCTGCCTGTACAGCGTCACTGAATCCCGGTCTGAAGCGTCACTGATTCCCGGTCCATGCAGAGTCACTGACACCCTGTCTGTTCAAAGTCACTAACTCTCGGTCTGTACAGGGTCAATGATTCCCTGTCTGTACAGATTCAGTGACTCCCGGTCCGTACAGAATCACAGACTCCCGTTTTGTACAGAACCACTGAATCACGGTCTGTGCAGAGAACCCGACTCCAGGTCTGTGCACAGTAACTGATTCCAGGTCTGTACAAAACCACGGACACCCGGTCTTTACAGAGTGACCGACTCCCGGTCTGCGAAGACTCACTGATGCCCGGTCTGTACAGAGTCACCGAGTTCCGGTCCGTACAGAAACACCGATTCCCGGTCTGGACAACGTCACTGAATTCAGGTCTGTAAAGAATCACTGACTCCCCGGCCTGCACAGAGTCACTGACTTCCTGTCTGTACAGGGTCACTGAATCCAGGTCTGTACAGATTCAAATGACTCACTGTCTGTACAGAGTAACTGATTCCGGTCTTTACAGGGTCACTGACTCCCGGTCTGTGCAGAGTCACTGACTCTAGCTCTGAACAGAGTGGCTAACTCTCGGTCCGTTCAGAGTGACTGACTCCGGGTCTATGAAGACTCACTGCCTCCCGGTCTGTACAGAATCATTGCCTCCCTGTCTGTGGAGAGTCACTGACATCCCGTCTGGACAAAGTCACTGACTACTGGTCTGTACAGAGTCACTGACTCCCGGTCTGTAAAGAGTAATTGACTTCCGGTCGATGCAGATTCACTGACTCCCGGTCTGTACAGAGTAACTGACTCCCGGTCTGTAGGGAGACAGTGACTCCAGGTGTGTACCAGTGACTGACTCCCGTCCTGTACAGAAAAAGTGACTCCCAGTCTGCATAGAATCATTGATTCCGGTCCGTACAGAGTCACTAACTCCCGGCCTGTACAGAGTCAGTGACTTCGGTTCTATACAGAGTCCCTGACTCCCCGTCGTACAGCGTCACTGACTCCAGGTCGTACAGAGTCAGTAACTCTCGGTCTGTTCAAAGTTACTGATTCTCGGTCTGCACAGAGACACTGACTCCGGGTCTGTGCAGCGTCAATGGCTCCAGGTCTGTACAGACTCACTGTCCCCAGTTCTGGACAGAGTCACTGACTCCCGGGCTGTACAGAGTCACTGATGCCAGGTGTGTACAGAATCACAGACTCCCGTTCTGTACAGAACCACTGACTCCCGGTCTGTACGGAGAACCCGATTCCACGTCTGTACAGAGTCACTTACTCCCGGTCTGCACAGCGTCACTGACTCCAGGTCTGTGCAGAGCCACTGACTCCCTTTCTTTACATAATCACTGATTCCGGTCCGTACAGAGTCACAAACTCCCGGCCTGTACAGAGTCACTGACTCCGGTTCTGTGCAGAGTAACTGCCTCCCGGTCTGTGCAGAGTCACTGACTCCAGGTCTGCTCAGAGTCACTGACACCCGGTCGTACAGAGTCAGTAACTTTCCGTCTGTTCAGAGTTACTGACTCTCGGTCTGCACAGAGTCGCTGACTCCAGGTTTGCACATAATCACTAATTCCCCGTCTGCACAGACTCACTGACTCCCAGTCTGTACAGAGCGACTGACTCCAGGTCTGTACAGAGTCACTGACTCCCGGTCAGTACAGAGCCACTGACTCTCGGCATGTTCAGATTCACGGACTACCTGTCTGCGCAGAGTCACTGAATGCGGTCTGCACAGAGTCACTGACTCTCGGTGTTCACAGTGTCACTGACTGCCGGTCTGCACAGAATCACTGACTCTCGGTATTCACAGTGTCACTGACTGCCGGTCTGTGCAGAGTCACTGACTCAGGTCTGTACAGATTCAGTCACTGACACTGATAGTTCGTGACTCTGTACAGACCGGAATCAATGACTCTCTACAGACAGGGAGTCAGTGAAACTGTACATACCGAGAGTCAGTGAATCTGTACAGACTGGGAGTCAGTGACTGTGTACAGGCCGGGAGTCCGTGACTCTGTATGGACCTGGAGTCAGTGTCTCTGTACAGACAGTTAATCAGTGAATCTGTCCAACCGGGAGTCAGTGACGCTGTCCGACCGGGAGTCAGTGATGCTGTACAGACCTGGAGTCATTGACTCTGCACAGACCTGGAGTCAGTTACTCTGTATAGAACGGGAGTCAATTACTCTGTTCAGGCCGGGAGTCTGCGAATCTGTACAGTTCGGAATCATTGATTATGTACAGGCCTGCAGTCAGCGACTCTGTACAGAGCGGGAGTCAGTGATTCTGTACCGACCGGAATTTGGTGACTCTGTACAGACCGGAATCAGTGACTCTGTGCAGACAGTGAGTCAGTGAATCTGCACAGACATGGAGTCAGTGGCTCTGTACAGGCCGGGTGTCAGTGACACTTTACAGACAGGATATCAGTGCGTCTTTACAGATCGGGAGTCAGTAAGTCTGTACAGACCGCGAGTCAGTGACTCGGTACAGGCCGGGGAGTCAGTGTCTATGTGCAGATCGGAATCATTGACTCTGTACAGAGAGGAAGTCAGTGACTCTGTACAGACCGGTAGTCAGTGGCTCTGTCAGACCGGGAATCAGTAACTCTGTACAGTCCTGCAATCAGTGACTCTGTACGGACCGGGAGTCAGTGACTGCACAGATAGGGAGTCAGTGAATCTGTACAGGCCGGGAGTCCGTGACTCTGTATGGACCGGAATCAGTGACTCTGTTCAGACAGTGAGTCAGTGAAACTGTGCAGACCTGGAGTCAGTGGCTATGTACAGATCGGGTGTCAGTGACTATAGAATCATAGAATCATAGAATCATAGAAGTTACAACATGGAAACAGGCCCTTCGGCCCAACATGTCCATGTCGCCCAGTTTATACCACTGAGCTAGTCCCAATTGCCTGCACTTGGCCCATATCCCTCGTTACCCATCTTACCCATGTAACTGTCCAAATGCTTTTTAAAAGACAAAATTGTACCCGCCTCTACTACTGCCTCTGGCAGCTCGTTCCAGACACTCACCACCCTTTGAGTGAAAAAATTGCCCCTCTGGACCCTTTTGTATCTCTCCCCTCTCACCTTAAATCTGTGCCCCCTCGTTATAGACTCCCCTACCTTTGGGAAAAGATTTTGACTATCGACCTTATCTATGCCCCTCATTATTTTATAGACTTCTATAAGATCTCCCCTTAACCTCCTACGCTCCAGGGAAAAAAGTCCCAGTCTGTCTAACCTCTCCCTGTAAGTCAAACCATCAAGTCCCGGTAGCATCCTCGTAAATCTTTTCTGCACTCTTTCTAGTTTAATAATATCCTTTCTATAATAGGGTGACCAGAACTGTACACAGTACTCCAAGTGTGGCCTCACCAATGCCCTGTACAACTTCAACAAGACATCCCAACTCCTGCATTCAATGTTCTGACCAATGAAACCAAGCATGCGGAATGCCTTCTTCACCACCCTATCCACCTGTGACTCCACTTTCAAGGAGCTATGAATCTGTACTCCCAGATCTCTTTGTTCTATAACTCTCCCCAACGCCCTACCATTAACGGAGTAGGTCCTGGCCCGATTCGATCTACCAAAATGCAGCACCTCACATTTATCTAAATTAAACTCCATCTGCCATTCATCGGCCCACTGGCCCAATTTATCAAGATCCCGTTGCAATCCTAGATAACCTTCTTCACTGTCCACAATGCCACCAATCTTGGTGTCATCTGCAAACTTACTAACCATGCCTCCTAAATTCTCATCCAAATCATTAATATAAATAACAAATAACAGCGGACCCAGCACCGATCCCTGAGGCACACCGCTGGACACAGGCATCCAGTTTGAAAAACAACCCTCTACAACCACCCTCTGTCTTCTGTCGTCAAGCCAATTTTGTATCCAATTGGCTACCTCACCTTGGATCCCATGAGATTTAACCTTATGTAACAACCTACCTTGCGGTACCTTGTCAAATGCTTTGCTGAAGTCCATGTAGACCACGTCTACTGCACAGCCCTCATCTATCTTCTTGGTTACCCCTTCAAAAAACTCAATCAAATTCGTGAGACATGATTTTCCTCTCACAAAACCATGCTGACTGTTCCTAATTAGTCCCTGCATCTCCAAATGCCTGTAGATCCTGTCCCTCAGAATACCCTCTAACAACTTACCCACTACAGATGTCAGGCTCACTGGTCTGTAGTTCCCAGGCTTTTCCCTGCCGCCCTTCTTAAACAAAGGCACAACATTTGCTACCCTCCAATCTTCAGGCACCTCACCTGTAGCGGTGGATGATTCAAATATCTCTGCTAGGGGACCCGCAATTTCCTCCCTAACCTCCCATAACGTCCTGGGATACATTTCATCAGGTCCCGGAGATTTATCTACCTTGATGCGCGTTAAGACTTCCAGCACCTCCCTCTCTGTAATATGTACACTCCTCAAGACATCACTATTTATTTCCCCAAGTTCCCTAACATCCATGCCTTTCTCAACCGTAAATACCGATGTGAAATATTCATTCAGGATCTCACCCATCTCTTGTGGTTCCGCACATAGATGACCTTGTTGATCCTTAAGAGGCCCTACTCTCTCCCTCGTTACCCTTTTGCCCTTTATGTATTTGTAGAAGCTCTTTGGATTCACCTTTGCCTGATCTGCCAAAGCAATCTCATATCCCCTTTTTGCCCTCCTGATTTCTCTCTTAACTCTACTCCGGCAATCTCTATACTCTTCAAGGGATCCACTTGATCCCAGCTGCCTATGCATGTCATATGCCTCCTTCTTATTTTTGACTAGTGCCTCAATCTCCCGAGTCATCCAAGGTTCCCTACTTCTACCAGCCTTGCCCTTCACTTTATAAGGAATGTGCTTACCCTGAACCCTGGTTAACACACTTTTGAAAGCCTCCCACTTACCAGACGTCCCTTTGCCTGCCAACAGACTCTCCCAATCAACTTCTGAAAGTTCCTGTCTAATACCATCAAAATTTGCCTTTCCCCAATTTAGAATTTTAACTTTTGGGCCAGACCTATCCTTCTCCATAGCTATCTTGAAACTAATGGAATTATGATCACTGGTCCCAAAGTGATCCCTCACTAACACTTCTGTCACCTGCCCTTCCTTATTTCCCAAGAGGAGGTCAAGTTTTGCCCCCTCTCTAGTCGGGCCATCCACATACTGAATGAGAAATTCCTCCTGAATACACTCAACAAATTTCTCTCCATCCAAGCCCCTAATGCTATGGCTGTCCCAGTCAATGTTGGGAAAGTTAAAGTCCCCTACTATTACCACCCTATTTTTCTTGCAGCTGTCTGTAATCTCCTTACATATTTGCTCCTCAATTTCCCGTTGACTATTTGGGGGTCTGTAGTACAATCCGATCAAAGTGATCTCTCCCTTCTTATTTTTCAGTTCTACCCATATAGACTCAGTGGGCGAACCCTCGGATATATCCCCTCTCACTACTGCCGTGATGTTCTCCCTAATCAAGAACGCAACTCCCCCTCCTCTCTTACCTCCTGCTCTATCTTTCCTATAGCATCTGTACCCTGGAACATTGAGCTGCCAGTCCTGCCCCTCCCTTATCCATGTTTCAGTAATAGCTATAACATCCCAGTCCCATGTACCCATCCATGCCCTGAGTTCATCTGCCTTGCCCATCAGACTTCTTGCATTGAAATAAATGCAGTTTAATCTAGACTTCCCTTGGTCTTTGCCCTGCTTTCTCAGACCATCTGTCCGGTCATGTTCTGTGCACTCTCCCTTGCTGCCTTTTGTTTCTGTCACCATTTTATTTCCCACTGACTTCCTGCATCGGTTCCCATCCCCCTGCCACATTAGTTTAAACACTCCCCAACAGCACTGGCAAACACTCCCCCTAGGACATTGGTTCCAGTCCTGCCCAGATGCAGACCGTCCAATTTGTACTGGTCCCACCTCCCCCAGAACCGGTTCCAATGGCCCAGGAATTTGAATCCCTCCCTCTTGCACCATCTCTCAAGCCACGTATTCATCTTAGCTATCCTGTCATTCCTACTCTGACTAACCCGTGGCACTGGTAGCAATCCTGAGATTACTACCTTTGAGGTCCTACTCTTTAGTTTAACTCCTAACTCCCTAAATTCAGCTTGTAGGACCTCATCCTGTTTTTTACCTATATCATTGGTGCCTATATGCACCACGACAACTGGCTGTTCACCCTCCCCCTCCAGAATGTCCTGCAGCCGCTCCGAGACATCCTTGACCCTTGCACCAGGGAGGCAACATACCATCCTGGAGTCTCGGTTGCGTCCGCAGAAACGCCTGTCTATTCCCCTTACAATCGAGTCCCCTATCACTATAGCTCTGCCACTCTTTTTCCTGCCCTCCTGTGCAGCAGAGCCAGCCACGGTGCCATGAACCTGGCCACTGCCACCTTCCCCTGGTGAGCCATCTCCCCCAACAGTATCCAAAACGGTATACCTGTTTTGGAGGGAGATGACCGCAGGGGACCCCTGCACTGCCTTCCTACTCTTCCTCTGTCGGTTGGTCACCCATTCACTATCTCCCTCAGTAATTTTTATCTGCGGTGTGACCAACTCACTGAACGTGCTATCCACGACTTTCTCAGCATCGCGGATGCTGCAAAGTGAGTCCATCCGCAGCTCCAGAGCCGTCAAGCGGTCAAACAATAGCTGCAGCTGGACACACTTCCCGCAGGTGAAGGAATCAGGGATACAGGAAGGAGCCCTGAATTCCCACATCCCACAAGAGGAACATGACACGGCCCTGGGATCTCCTGCCATGACTTAACCCTTAAATTAGCTTAAGAACAACTCCAAAGTCAAGAGGAAAAAAAAGGAAAGAAAAACTACTTACCACTAACTTTAAGGAGTTTACTCCTTTAAATTGTTCTCAATTTAGAGAATGTTAACTACACGAGGGACCTTGATTGACTAAAAAATAAACGCTACTTCCTATAAGACCTGCAGACCTTCCCTTTCTTTTTACTTCAGTGACTGTCGATAAGTAGAAATACTCACCTGAACCTACTCACCAATCAGGTGCCTCCCCTGTGTCGCGTCCCGATCTGATTCCTGACGTCACTTCGAACTCGGTCGCAGCTCCGCTCGGCTCCTCTCAGCTGTTCTCAGCGCTCTGAAATCCCGCCTTTTATCGGACGCTCCCTCCGCTCGGCTCGGCTCCTCTCAGCTGTTCTCAGCGCTCTGAAATCCCGCCTTTTATCGGACGCTCCCTCCGCTCGGCTCGGCTCCTCTCAGCGTTCTGAAATCCCGCCTTTTATCGGACGCTCCCTCCGCTCGGCTCCTCTCAGCTGTTCTCAGCGCTCTGAAATCCCGCCTTTTATCGGACGCTCCCTCCGCTCGGCTCGGCTCCTCTCAGCGCTCTGAAATCCCGCCTTTTATCGGACGCTCCCTCCGCTCGGCTCGGCTCCTCTCAGCTGTTCTCAGCGCTCTGAAATCCCGCCTTTTATCGGACGCTCCCTCCGCTCGGCTCGGCTCCTCTCAGCTGTTCTCAGCGCTCTGAAATCCCGCCTTTTATCGGACGCTCCCTCCGCTCGGCTCGGCTCCTCTCAGCGCTCTGAAATCCCGCCTTTTATCGGACGCTCCCTCCGCTCGGCTCGGCTCCTCTCAGCTGTTCTCAGCGCTCTGAAATCCCGCCTTTTATCGGACGCTCCCTCCGCTCGGCTCGGCTCCTCTCAGCGCTCTGAAATCCCGCCTTTTATCGGACGCTCCCTCCGCTCGGCTCGGCTCCTCTCAGCTGTTCTCAGCGCTCTGAAATCCCGCCTTTTATCGGACGCTCCCTCCGCTCGGCTCGGCTCCTCTCAGCGCTCTGAAATCCCGCCTTTTATCGGACGCTCCCTCCGCTCGGCTCGGCTCCTCTCAGCTATGAACGGAAGTCAGTGATTGTGTACAGACCGGAGACTCAGTGACTCTGTACAGACCTGGAGTCAGTGACTCTGTAGGGACCGGGAGTCAGTGACGTTTTACAGACGGGGTGTCAGTGACTCTCTGCAGAGTCACTGCCTTCCGGTCTGTGCAAAGTCACTGACACCGAGATTTCGTGACTCTGTACAGACCGGAATCAATGACTCTGTACAGACAGGGAGTCAGTGACTTTTTACAGAAGGGGTGTCAGTGACTCCTCCGGTCTGTACAGAATCACTGACACCGAGATTTCGTGACTCTGTACAGACCGGAATCAGTGACTCTACAGACAGGGAGTCAGTGAATCTGTACATACCGAGACTCAGTGAATCTGTACAGACCGGGAGTCAGTGACTCTGTCGGAGCGGGAGTCACTGACTCTGTACGGACCTGGCGTCAGTGGCTCTGTACAGGCCTGGAGTCAGTGTGCCTGTGCATAGCGGGATTCAGTGACTCTCTGCAGACCTGGAGTCAGTGAATCCGTACAGACCGGGAGTTAGTGGCTCTGTGCAGACCGGGAGTCAGTGAGTCTTTGCAGAGCGGGAGTCAGTCACTATGAACAGTCCGAGTTTCAGTGACTGTCCAACCGAGAGTCAGTGACGCTGTACGACCGGGAGTCAGTGATGCTGTGCAGACCTGGAGTCAGTGGCTCTGCACAGACCGGGAGTCAGTTACAAAGTTTAGAACGGGATTAAATTACTCTGTACAGGCCGGGAGTCAGCGACTCTGTGCAGTTCGGAATCATTGATTATGCACAGACCTCGAGTCAGCGACTCTGAACAGAGCGGGAGTCACTGATTCTGTACCGACCGGAAGTCGATTGCTCTGCACAGACCGGAACCAGTGACTCTGTGCAGACCGGGTGTCAGTGAGTCTTCTTAGATCGGGAGTCAGTAAGCCTGTACAGACCGGGAGTCAGTGACTCGATGCAGGCCTGGGAGTCAGTGAATCTGTTCAGATCGGGATCATTGACTCCGTACAGAGAGGGATTCAGTGACTCTGTACATACCGGTCGTCAGTGGCTGTGTAAGACGGGGAATCAGTAACTCTGTACAGTCCTGCAATCAGTGAATCTGTACGGACCGGGAGTCAGTGACGTTGTACATACGGTGTGTCAGTGACTCTATACAGACCGCGAGTCAGTGACTGTACAGGCCGGGAGTCAGTGTCTCTGTCCAGACCGGAATCAGTGAATCTGTACAGACAGGGAGTCAGTGAATCTGTGCAGGCCGGGAGTCCGTGACTCTGTATGGACCGGAATCAGTGACTCTGTTCAGACAGTGAGTCAGTGAAACTGTGCAGACCTGGAGTCAGTGGCTCTGTACAGATCGCGTGTCAGTGACTCTGTGCAGACCGGAAGTCAGTGACTGTGTGCAGGCCTTGGATTCAGTGACTCTGTACAGACCTGGAGTCAGTGACTCTGTACGGACCGGGAGTCAGTGACTTTTTACAGAAGGGGTGTCAGTGACTCTCTGCAGAGTCACTTCCTCCGGTCTGTACAGAGTCACTGACACCGAGAGCTCGTGACTCTGTACTGATCGGAATCAGTGACTCTGTACAGACAGCGAGTCAGTGAATCTGTACATACCGAGAGTCAGTGAATCAGTATAGACCGGGAGTCATTGGCTCTGTAAGACCGGGAGTCATTAATTCTGTACAGACCGGGCGTCAGTGACTCCGTACAGGCCCGGGGTCTGTGAGTCATTACGGACCGGGAGTCAGTGGCTCTGTACAGTCGGGGAATCTTTGATGCTGTACAGACCTGGAGTCAGTGACTCTGCACAGACCGGGAGTCAGTTACTCTGTATAGAACGGGAGTCAATTGCTCTGTACAGGCCGGGAGTCTGCGACTCTGTGCAGTTCGGAATCATTGATTATGTGCAGACCTGGAGTCAGCGACTCCCTACAGAGCGGGAGTCAGTGATTCTGTAACGACCGGAAGTCGTTGACTATGTGCAGACCGGAATCAGTGACTCTGTACTTACATTGATTTAGTGAATCTGCACAGATCTGGAGTCAGTGGCTCTGTACAGACCGGCTGTCAGTGACTCTGTACAGATCGGGTTTCAGTGAGTCTTCATCGATCGGGAATCAGTGACTTTGTGCAAACGGGCTGTCAGTGACCCTCTAAAGACCGGGCGGCAATGATTCTGTACAGAGAGGGAGTCAGTGATTCTTCATAGACCGGGAGTCAGAAACTCTCTCCAGACCGAGTGTCAGTTATTCTGTTCAGACCGGTTATCAGTGACTCTGTACAGACCGGGAGTCAGTGACACGGTACAGGCCGGGGAGTCAGTAACTCTGTACAGATCGGAATCATTGACTCTGTACAGGCCTGGAGTAAGTGACTCTGTACAGACCGGAAGGCAGTGACTCTGCAGAGAGTCACTGACACCCCGTCTGTAAAAAGTCACTGACTCCCGGTCCTGACAGAGTCACTGACTCCAGGTCTGTGCAGTTTCACGGACTCACTGTCTGAACAGAGTCACTGATTCCGGTCTGTACAGAGTCATCGACTCCCTGCCTGGACAGAGTCACTGACTCCCGGTCTGTGCAGTGTCACTGACTCCAGGTCAGCACAGAGTCACTAACTCTCGTTCCGTTCAAAGCTATTGACTACCGGTCTATGAAGACTCACTGTCTCCCGGTCTGCAGAGAGTCATTGATACCCATTCTGTGCAAAGTCACTGACTCCCGGTCTGAACAGAGTCACTGACTCCGGGTCTGTACATAGTAATTCACTTCCGGTCGATGTAGATTCACTGACTCCCTGTCTGGACAGAGTAACTGACGCCAGGGCCGTACAGAATCACTGACTCCCGGTCTGTACAGAGTCACCGACTCCAGGTCTGTACAGAATCAATGATTCCGAACTGCACAGAGTCACTGACACCCGGCCTGTACAGAGTCACCGACTCCAGGTCTGTACAGAATCAATGACTCCCCGACTGTACAGAGTAACTGAATCCAGGTCTGTACAGACTCACAGACTCCGGGTCTGTACGGGGTCACTGACGCCCGGTCTGTACAGAATTGCTGACTCCCGGTCTTCCAGAGCCACTGACTCCCGGTCTCTACAGAGTCACTGACTTCAGTCTGTACAGAGTCACTGACAGCCGATCTGAAGAGAGCCAGTGACTCCAGGTCTGCACAGGTTCACTGACACACTGTCTGACAAGAGTCACTGATTCCGGCCCATACAGAGTCACGGACTCCCGGCCTGTACAGATTCACTGACACCCTATCTGCACAGAGTCACTGACTGCAAAGAGTTACTGATGCCCGGTCTTGCAGAGCCACTGACTACCGGTCTGTACAGAGTCACTGACTCCCTCTCTATACAGAGTCAATGATTCCGATCTTTACA